>NC_029787.2:133684420-133700724 GCF_000816755.2 Arachis ipaensis | reverse complement strand
ACTCCTTATATATATTTTCCAGTTTTTGGGGAACAAAGGTGAAGGAAAGCATTGTGTTTTTTTCCCACCATAGGAATTAAATAAACCAATAATAATAAGCTGAGTCAAAAAGGAAATAAAACTAAGGTGAGGATGAAAGGGGTAAATGAATGCATGCCTGATCAATCATGATATGGTGTACACCACTATCATATAATGATTTATATATGGTGGAAGCATAGTGGGACAAATATGCTGGCATGGCATGGCATTCTCTTTAAAGTATGACATATGATGAGAAAAAAGCTAGCTTTTGGCCCTTGATGCATTATCATCATGAGCTACATATGGAGGTGGTGGTAGGGATCAATTTGAATGAAGATATATATTTATATATTCATCAGAAAATGTTTTGTTTAGCTGCTACTTTTATTGCTTTAATTTGTTGCAACCACGCACCATGCTGAAAGTTTAACAATCATTTAAGAGAAAAGAAAAGACATACACGCAAGTGAAAGAATGGAAATCTTAGTTTGACTTGAACCGAACCAGGGAGGACATGAATCAGAAAGGGTTTTTCACTTTTCCAAAAATATTATTGGTACACCAAAAATTAGTCACTAAAATTAATCATTAATATATTTCTACATAAATATATGTATTGTTTAATTTATTTTTAATTTGTATATATATTTCAACATATATTTTATATTAGTGACTGATTTTAATAACTAATTTTAGTGTACATATAGCATAGTAGTTACTTTTCACATGCAAGGGCCATAACAAACGGTCTATCGTGTTTTTGCTTCCGGGGTAAGCTCCCATCATTATGCCTTTTCTCATCATTGGTCACACCATTAAGAAAACGGTTCCGCTACGTTACCAACATCATATCTACCAATTTCTGCCAACTCTTATTTATAATTGTGTTTCATGAAAGTGTGTTCGTGGATGTGTTTAATAAAAATGTCTTTTTTATAGCTGTGTTTAATAAAAGTGTCTTTATAGATATACTTTCTGGATGTGTCTCTTTATATATCTATTTAAAATATATTAATTATTAGACACATCCACAAACACACTTAAACACAATTATAAATAAGAATTGGCAGAAGTTGGCAGATAATATGTTGGTACCCTATACTTTTCCTTAAGAAAAACACCATGCCCGGCCCTAGCTACACTCGTTAATTTCTACTTTCTTCAATTCATTACATGTGCCAATTTTTTATTTTAGGAGTGAATGTCTAAATACTGCCAATTACATTATTATTATTATTATGATTATTATTATTAACTTTGAGGAATCATCATCAATACATAAGAAAGTATAGCATATACGTGCATAGTAGTTTTTGATGAAAAATCTCTCCATCGTATTAATTTGTATGTCTTCAAAACTGTGACGTCAATACAAGAGACGCAACTAATAAACACAATATATATATACTTACGTAAACAGCAGTATATATACTATTCTACGGTGAGAATCATCATGAATTTAAGAACGATCACCATCTTAATTTATTGCAAAATAAATAATCCAAGTTTCATAATGGATCATCTTCATGCACAATCCTATGAGTATGAGGTAAATTATACATTTTTCTTTAATCCTATATGTACTTAATTATTGTTTCCCCCGTGACATGCTTATATATATGCTTCAGTTAGAAACAAATTAAATCATCAACAGCTTCCTATAATCTTATATATAAACCATACCGACAGATCATGATGTATATTCAATTATTCACGGAATGGTTGTGAATTATCGTCGGCAATTAATAAATACCGTGACTCGTGTATGCTTGTTAATAGAACTAACAAAATAGTGTGATTTTAGATAGGAAAAGTATATGGTAGGGAACCGTTGAATTAGATATTATGCTAGCTAGGGATCAAATTAAAAACGTGCATATTGTACCTTCATATTATCATATATGATGTGTAGCATCTTCGGACAATAATGCATAATTTTAATCCGATCCGATCCATAGCAAAAGCACCTACAGCTGCTCTTTTGTCAGTTTCTTCAACTTCTTCGAACATTCATGCGCATACTTAGAGTCTTCATCCAAGAAATGTAGCTGGAAATGATACATAAACTGCACATCAACGTTATTTTTCACATGTTATTATACCATAGTCATATTTTCTTAGAGGATTATAGATTAGTCATGTTTTGGGCTAGTAAGTAGGAACAGCGCAGCGTTTCTTGTACATATCAATTATCTATCTTATTCTTATCTCTATCTCATATATCAAAAAGGACGAATAATATTATGTAGATTATCTTTATTTGAGTATTTTTTATTTTTTATATTAAAATAACTAATAAAAAGTAAAAAATAAAAAATTATACAAAAGTAAAAAATATTTTTTTTAATCCTTAAATTAAAGAATTTTATTTACATCAAATATATTCTTGATGACTAAATTTTCAAAATATTTAGAACCGATTCAGTAATAATATATGACAACTATATCTGGTTTGCTTATGTTAAAATTTGTTAGTTTTTGTAAAACTGTTATTTAGTTAATGTTAAATTTTTTAAAAAATTAACCGTGAGAAATATATTTAATATAGAGAAAAATTACGGGCCAACACTTTTATTAAAATTTGGTCAGTACTTAACCAGTAAAAAAATGAGTAATCTCACATCATTAAATGAAATCTCACATAATTAAAAACACCAATAATAACTAATTAATAGCTACAAATCACAAAATTTGCTGGTCTCTAACACTCCTCTTTAATGTAATTAAAAAACCTTTGAAACAAAATTAAAACAAAAAATATACTTTATTCATTATACAAATATTCAAAGAAATGAAAAAAATGTTTTTGTATAATAAGTGCCCATACTCCATATCCATAGTAATATAATATGAACACCAACTGTGTAGCTTGCGCTGTATAATATTACCTAATAGCTTTATATATGTATAATGAGCACTTAGGCTACATTGACAAGATCATTATTATACAAATAAATGATGACCAAGTCAGAGAGAACTAATCGCATTGATCTATGATTATCCTACATCATCTAGTGTTTAATAAGACATAATGTTCTGTTTTGTCTCCCACCCATAGCTATATATAATATAATAAAGTTAATCCGTAGCTGATTGGATTGTGCTTTTGGACCACATCCTCATCAAATATATAAGGCCAATATTGAATAGATAATAATAACTTACAAATTACTTCACCTGAAAATCAAATAATTAACAATAATTTTATTATACTATTAAGCACACGTTAGTATATGTTATATCAATCCTAAGCAATATATAATAAACATTGAGGATCCTGAATCTTCTGATGAACACTCCAGAAGGGATACAAATAGAGAAAGATAAAAGGAAATTGTTGAAAAATGAAGACATATAATACATATAGAGAATCATTAAGGGCACACCGTTAGTTGATGACTATAAATCCGACCTCAAAAAGTGATTGATTACGGTCACTAATTGGAATAAGTTTGATTTGAAAATCAATTTAACGCATGCCTTGTCCCCTATGAGGTGTCAAACCCTCCTTATCCCATGGCCAACGTAACCTTTTGTTAACTTTTTCTTCTTCAGCCATACACACAACTCCACATTTTCTGACAATTAAAAGCAATAATTATTCTGTGACATCAATATTAGGATACTTAACTTAATCCATGCATGCTGATCTTATTTAATTTTTTATCTTCTTATTAGCTCGTTTTTCCCTAAGTAGGAAAAATTGAAAAATCCATGCATACCAAAATCATGGCATGATTAATTCGGTGCATGAAGACAAACAAGAGCTTAACAGAAAGTCCCATGACCCACAGGAAAAATTAAAAGAGAATCAAAAGCATGGTGCAAAAGGAAGGAAAAGGGAACACACAACTCATGATTATGTCTGTGGGGACTTCAATACAATTCCACCATAAACATACATTTTCCTTCAATTATCACTTAACCCCCTTCTCACAAATTAATTAAAGCAAAAATAATATGACACAAATGTGATGAAATCATAACTCTGAGTATCATGCTTACTTCATAATGCAGATAAAATAATTAATTTAATTCAACAAAAATTCACATTCATCTAACCATTTCAGTAAAAAAAAAAACTTCTTAACGTCTAATTAATCATCACTATACAAATAACCTTACTCGTGAAAATTTATTATATAAAGTGAATGATGAATTCTAGTTGAAAAAGTGAGATTGAAGCAAAAGAGAGTGAAAGTCAATCAATGACAATTTTCAATTTTCTTTAATAATAATAATAATAGGAAAAGTCTAAGAAATCAGCAATTTTATCAAATTCTAGCTAACATATAATCAACAAATAAAAGTGAACCATTGGATGAAATCTCACACCAATCTCATACCATTAAAATTATCATTGATAACTATTTGATGGCTACAAATCACAAAAGTTGCTGCCTCTAGCACTCCTCATAATAATACTCCTTATCACATGGCTAGATAGAAAGTAAAGCTTAGCATAAGCTTTGCTCTGTGTTTTCTTTTTCCGGTCAATATCCGGTAAGAGAACCGGTGAACGTCGTAGGAAAAAATGGACGAATCATGCAGAATTGGTACGGGGATAATGCGGGGTCTCCCTCGACGGAGATCGGTGGAGGACAGGTGGAGGCGCCGCTCCATATTCTCCGGCTCCGAACCTGCGGTGGACGCCGCCGAAGACTTCGCTGACGTCTTCGGCGGCCCGCCGAGGACACTCCTTGCGCACAAATACTCCAACTCCGGAAGCTCGTTCTACGAGGAGGTTTTCAGGCCGCCGGAGTTCGTTTCTCCGGCAACGAGATGTGGTCGGAACCTGCCTGTGTTCAGGATTCCATCGGCGAGGAACAACGGGTTTTACAGCGACATATTTGGCTCAGACGACGAACGGAGATCGAGGGAACGGTCAAGATCGCAATCGAAGGGGACATCGTCGTCGGTGCTGAGCTCGGAGGAGCTGAGCCCTCGCCGGCCGGCGATCGGAGATGACGTGGCACTGTCTGGTTTAGCTTCAAAGCTGAGGTACGTAGCCTGTAACGGAAACAATTTTTTTGCTTGTTCCACTGTTTTGACGTGTATGGCCTTTGTGAATGGTGATTACCAGTTAGAAAAGAATAGGAAGACAATAAAAATAGTAAACAATGTGAACAATAGATATGTAGGATGTTCAATTCAATAGGTATACAGAGGAATAGAGGATTATGTTCATTATTTTTAATTAAATGATTATTTTTTTGATTCAATTTCATCATGCACAGTTAACTATGATTATTTCTTTTGTTAAATGTTTATAACTTAGTCTTATACAAGCACAAGATAAATCTTTTGTGTGAATACGTTAGGTATACTGGTGATTATGCTGAATATATTTGACTATGTTACTCTACTATGCAGTTAAATTGTTTGAGAATGTAACCTGGTTACATCCTCGCCAGAAAATATTCGGATACTTAAATTTATTTTACAGTAATGTATAATAATATGTGAATTTATTTGAGAAGAATGTTATAGTGCTACTTTTTTTTAATATTCTTTTCGTATTAAGAAAAGGTATACATACAAGTGTTGTAAATTATGCTTCTCTTTATTTATTTAAGTGAAGATGCTGTTATAAATAATTTTTACGATATCTAATAAAAAAATAAGTAAACCTTAATGCAAGTTATGTTATTTTGTTTTGCAAGATGAACATAATTTGTGAAATTTTGGCAATACGGTAACAAGGATTTTGAATCTGAGGGTTCTACAGTGATTTTTACAGGCCAATCAGTGTTCCATGGAGATGGGACTCATCCTCTATGATGCCTGAGGAATACCCGGATAACCATGGGGTACCAACTTCTCCATGCGATTCTCAGTCAGTTGAATTTCAATTTCCTGATAATGAATTCAAAGAAATCTTCAAAAGCTCAAATTTAGGATCCTCAAGAAGAGTCACATCTCCAGAAACCATCAGCTTTGAATATGATTCATATCAAAGCGTCAAAGGATTTACCGATGATTGGGAGCTCAATTCCCCTATTTCTGTTGTCTCTTCACTCCGTCAAGAGTCTGAAGCAAAATATTCAGTTCATGATGGTGTGCTTAAACAACAAACTATAGAGGATGATGATGACGACTATGATGAGGACGAAGATGAAGTTATGAGCTCCTATGTCATAGAGCTCAACTCCAATCTCAGGAGGGAAGATTGTGAAGCATCAGCCATAGATGAAGCAATTGCATGGGCCAAAGAGAAGTTTCAATCAGGGAGCTCTGATGAAGGATCAAGCAGTAAAAATGATAGCAATGAACAAACTGCTAAAACAAAAGGTGATTCATTGTCTTCACTAACTGAATATTTCGCTTTTTCATACAATATCCTCATTTGGATACACTGGAACAGACAAAAGCAGACACTTATTATTTGTATCTGACTATATAATGCAGGAAGCTTTGAATGCCATGATGATGAAATCGAAATAGTTGAATCTCCCAAGGTAATATATATTACATTGATCATACTAATTTACATTTGGACTTGATCATTTTACTAGTTGACAAAATAACTTGGCCAAGAAAATAAACGGTAGAATCTATTCAACTAGAATGATGTGTATAATCCAATTGCAATAACTAAAAAGGAGTTTATGTTAATAGAAATGAGTTGTTGCAAGTTGCAACATGCATTCTGTCCGAAATTAACATTTGGTGTTTGTTGAAGCAGTTAAATTTCCAAACACTACCCAGTAAATATAATAGTTCCACTTTTTCTACAGAAACCACTGACGGAAACAGAGAAGTTAGACAGAGACATAAGGTTGTGGTCATCCGGCAAAGAAACTGACATCCGGCTACTCCTTTCAACACTGCATCATGTAAAATTTTATTTGCTTAAATCTTTTGGAGCTGTTTAAACCATTAGCATGCACGGGTAGACGAAGAACTTACATGGTTATATGTTTCAATTGCTAGGTTCTATGGCCTGAGAGTGGCTGGTATGCTGTTCCTCTTATGAGTCTAATAGAAAGCTCAAAGGTGAAGAAGGCTTATCAGAAAGCAAGGTTATGCCTGCATCCTGACAAACTTCAGCAAAGAGGAGCCACAGTCTTGCAGAAGTATGTAGCAGAGAAGGTTTTCTCCATTCTTCAGGTGTGTGAACTATATATCACATATAGATAGGTTCTGCCATTATGTTTCTTTGCACACTAATGTATAGACTGAGGAACGATACCAAGTTAACATTATCTATTTTGGAACAGGATGCATGGGCAGCATTCATATCTATGGATGTTTCATTTTTAAGAGGCAGATGATTGAAATTGCTGATCACTCAGTTTTGGCAAACCCCAAGCTAGAAATTTGGAATAATGGAAGGTTTTTGTTGGCATGCAGTAGATACACATGAAATTTGAATTTTGAAAGCATCTGCTCCTTTGTACAAATGATTAACCGAGGACTATTTTGTTATTTATGTCTGTATTAGTTGCTGTTTGATCCCTTTTAGGTGTTACTTATGATGTATTTAATAGGAAGTTATTTGATTGATCTTAGTATATGATTTGTATATGATGACATGGAACCAAGATTCAGTTTCTGTTTAAAAATGTGACATTATTAGATGCTGTTAGAGTAAGGAAAAAGTTTGCTCGTCTTTGCAAGTTCAATTGAAACATACAGAATTACAATTACATTATTATCTTGCTGTCTGGAAGATTACATTTCATCAGTTTTGGTGAACCTCTGATACGGGCAAACAAAGATTTGCTCTAGAATGCCAAGGAACCTACACTAAAGAATTAGAAATATATTGCATAGAATGTTAGGTATATATAAACAAAATAAGATCCAAACTTGGCACTGAATTCATGTACATACATATACACAGAAAATAATACTCTCATCAGTGAATGTCACCCACCCCCTGCTCTATCAGCTCCCTAAACTCTTGATCAGTGCTCTTAAGCATCAGTGACAAAGGCAAATTGATACCACTTTGCAACACCTCCATGTGCCTAGGCTTTATCCTGTTCTCCAAACTAAAAGAAAAGTACTGGGGAAATTCTTTCAGCTCCTTCAGTTTCTTCCCCATTTCCCCAACAAGATACTCAAACTTGGGCCGAAAATTAACTTCAATGTTGAAAGTGAGCAATGATGGACATCTCAAGACCATATCCTTAACCTCATCCTTAGAGAATCCTAAACTCTCCAAATACCTCAGCTTAGGGATTAAGGATTTCTCAACACTAGACACCAACAGAACAGGTTCTTGATAAGCCAGGGCCTTCAAGTCCTTCAAGCCAAATCTTCTAAGATAAAACAAAGTTGGCTTAAGCTGATCTACAACACTGGCGGTGAGCAAGTATGGACACTTATTGATAACCTTCCTAAAGCTATGATCCGGGACTTTGAGGTCGTGTGAGAGAAAATCAAAAACTGGGTCAAGCTGAGAATTAATGTCAGAGGTGAGAATCTTGGGGCACATGGAAATGATCCTAGGAATGTCCTTGTGCTGGATGTCTTTGGAAAGAAGGAAGGAGATAATGGATTGAATGGATTCCATTGAAGCTGTGGTTAGAGCAGGGTTCTGGGACAATGCTTTGCCAGCATCAACGCCCATGATCTCAAGGCAGAGGATTTTCTCTTTGAATTGAAGGGAGAGCCTTGCAGTGGTTAGAGGGTAAAGTGGGTGAGTTTGGAGGAGGCTAGTGAGATGAGTGTTTGTGTTAGATTGGTGAGAATTGAAAGGAGTTGTTGATGGTCTGTGGGAATGGGAGGATGAGAAGCTGCACATTGAAGTGTGTAGAGCAACCGCCCCAACCGCCCTAGCAGCACCTGACATGGTATGGTGGAAGTGGAAAGGGGGATGATTGTCCTGTAATAATATCTCCAATGAAATCCTAATATTATGCCACTATGGGATGACACGTGGAGATTACTTTCAAACTTGATTGGCTGAAAATAGATTGCCACATATCATTTCAATGTATCATAGAATTTGAGATTCTGCCAGTCTAGTAAATACGGGAAATCACAATTCACAGTTGCGCACACATTTTTTTTTATTAAAGCATTTGACTCTTTAACATTTCCTTAAAATAATTCTACTATTATTCTATTTTTCTTTCCTAATCTGGAAAGAGCTGTATTACACCATTTGGAAGAAAGACTAAAATTGGAACACACAAACTAAAAAATTTAAACTAAAACATTGAGACCGAAAGATTAAAACTAAATTAAATCTCTGTAATTTATTTGATGTAAAGTGTACATGACTGGTCAACGAATTATAATTCAAATGATATAATATTCTCATACTCACCTAAAACTCGCAAGTTTAAGTCTTACTCCTAACTTTGAAAAAAGAAAGTGTATATGAATGAAATATGTCTTAGTATTGTGTTTAATTCAAGATAAATATGAACATTTGAGTTAATATTTAATTTAGTCCATAAACTTATATGCGAGTTTCAATTTAGTCCCTGAAATTTCATTTGCCTTTCTTTAGTCTCCAAAATTTGTAAACGTGACTCACATTAATCATTATAACAATTTTCCGGCACAAAAATGTTAATGAAGTGTTGACATGGACAACCAAATGCCATGCTAGAATTTGTAAAACGACGCCATTTTGGTTTTGGCGCTCAAATAGCCCAAAAACGACACTGGATCACTTGCTTTTGGAAGAAAAGTTTCAATAAATACTACTTACGAGGCATTTTTGGTCATACGCAAAATTTGGAGACTAAATATTTTTTTTTTATAATTTTAGATAACCCCCAATCCTAAGAATCACACCACACTCACACAACATTAAAGGGTTCCTTTTCTAGTCTCTTAAAATATACACCACCTTAGTGCATCCTAACTAACATTATTTTCCTCAGTTTTTTACCCCTTTTTCCCGAATGGATTTATCGTGACATAGATAAGCACAAAACGTCATTGAATAAAATGGTAAATTAATGCATCATGTGCACAAAAATTGTCGAACAATGCAAATATTATGAGTTGATTATGGATGGATAATTTATCTAAATGAATCCCACCCCTCCCCAATTTTTTTTCAACCAAAGGTAGTAAAAAACAATGAAGGTTAAACACGAAACATCAAAGCTTAAATGAGATATGCAGAAGACTTAAAACCACTAAATTGCAGTTCAACTACAGATGAATGCCCAATTGATCGGCTTAAAATTGGATATGCATATCCATCGCAGTAGATAAATGGAACGATGACATTGACAGAGCAAAAATGCCCATATTATAGATGGGAAAATCTTTCAGAAACGGCGATTGTTATTCGTTGCACTAATTCATTAATCCCGCACCAGTGATACAAATTATAAATAAAAGGAACAAATAACAGAAAACTATTATAAAAAGCAAATACATCATCACAGTATTTACACTTAAATGCCTCTAACTAGGAATCTCGAAGCAAACTGAAGTTGTTCCATAAAAGCTTTAGTCTTCTACATAATTAATTAACCATGCAGATTAATGCACGAGATCTATAAGTTCTGCTGAACAACCGATTTATCTATTTATCTGTATACGATTATTTGCACAGAAACAGCAAAAGAGAAAAAAAAAAAGCAAAAAGTCTGCTAGACCCTCGTAAATCTCTACCCAGAGACTTTGAAATATACCTAGAGTAGCATGCCTTGACATCCTGCATTAAGTTTCGGTCACCCAAAATAGTCGGGAATAATGTCATCTTAAGAAGTGCAGTAAAACACTTGCATATCATATTTATGGATTTGGATCCTCTAAAGTTTGAATTTTACTTTAGAGAGTAAAGTGTGAGCTTCTCCCCTTGAATAATTTCTCTTTCATATTTATTATTGCTCCCACCTATGAAATCAATAGTGAGAGATCACACTTTATTTTCTAAAGTGAAATTCAAACTTTAGAGGATCTAAATCCCATATTTATAGACTGCAAAATGAAACACTTACAAGCAAATGGAAATAATCAAAAAGCACACCAATCTCAGAGTTGACCATGACTTCTGCTCATAGAGTGGTTGCGAAGGAGCTTTTGAGAAGGTGCTTGCTGATCATTCTGCTGGAAGATATTCAAGGGCGGAAACATGTCATTCATTACAGAAACAAGTACATGAGTCTTAATGTGTAACTGGCCAAGAGTTTGATCAGAGTCATCTCACTCTCCACTATTAATTACTATCATTTTTGTAAAGGTGGAAACTCAGGTGCAGTCGACTTCACGTGAATTTGATAGCTGAGAGCCGTTAGATGAAAATTTAGTCAAATCAGTCAAATCATCTAACGGCTCTCAGCTATCAACTTCACGTGAAGTCAATTGCACTTGAGTTTTTACCTTTGTAAAACTACTTTCCTATAAACATACTGATGATTGAATATGCATGTCTAGCAATGTAGAATTCTTCCATCCTTTTATATCCAACAAAAATTCTATTATCTGGATATAATTCAGTGAACTAGTCATGTCTAAAATAGCTTAGTTTGCACACGAAAAGGAACCAAATAATAAAAAAATTGCATTTATGCAATAGGATAAAAGAAAGTATGTATGTATTGATCTGCCAACATGAAATTAAAAAACAGTAAAGTGAAAAATCAAACTGCCCATTCTGAATAAGATTCATTCCATTCTACCAAAATTGGAAATTTAGTTATCAATCCAAAATAAATAAATAACTAGGAGGGGATAATGGAAAAAATCAATTGCCGAATGGGACTTACCTTGTAAAGGGATGCAGCAGACTCAGATTGTACAGTTGGAATTGCATTGTCCCCAAGAGACCGCAAAGCATCCAAAGCATCTAATGTCAGCTGCCAACCGCAGAGTGCAATTGCATCACTGCTAGTGCTTGGAACAGAATTAGCACAGCCAGCAGCAGCAACATTGCCATTCACCCAAGGGCAATATTGGTTGTGATGGGCAATAGGATCAAATTCTACACCACCTTCATAATTACTTTCACCTTTTGGAGGCCCTAAATAATTTAGCAGTGTTAGTGGCTTTCCCCCAAAAGTATGTAGCAACTAATTGATGAGCTGCAACAAGGCCTTGGAATGAATTAGAATATCCATTTCCGATATGGTATGAAAATCCATCACCCCACTAAGGAACATGTTTGGTTGGATGCATAGAAGAACCTTGAGACACATAATGGGGAATTCTAAGGAAGTGATGTTTTTATCTAGTTGTAAATTCTACATTAACAAGTCAACACCATATTCCACACAACTCCTTTCGTTAAGGTTTCAACCAAAACATTGGCAGAGTTCACAACAGCTCATATGCAGGCAAGCACAAATGATCAAGCAAGCAGAAACAAACGGTCAAACGTCAGAGTGTAACCAATTGTCTGTTAAATTTTATAATGAAAATTCAATTTTTACAATACGAACATTTTTTTCCATCATTGAAATTTAGGGTTTATAAAGGAGGAAAAGAAAATAAAAGGAATAATAAAAAAACTGGACTGAGATGATGTGTTTAATGAAGCATTAAGCCATGAACATCTACTTATACTGTTAATTTGGTCAAATACTAGTGTGATACAAGTACCCTAGATCAAAACAAATCAAGAAACACAATAAAATTACAAAATCAGGGCTCGCTTTTATCTCCCAACAAACAGAAAGGGGCACAAAGTTTAAGTTTTGCGATACCATTTGAAGGTTTTATATGGAGTGTTTGGGAGTGGTAATACAGCAGTAAAATCTAGTAAAATTAGTAAAAGCAAATCATGTCACATCTGCAATTAAAGGGAACACTAGTAAAAACCTTGGAAAGGTAATGAAATTACACAAATGGATTTAGTGTTAATGAAATTGTTAAGTCATTTAAGTCTCCATTGGAGTCCATCTGTAACCACCACCTATCTTCAATCCATCTTTGTGATTTCACCTCTACATTCTACCTACTTATGTACTCGGGAAGGGTAACAAGTAAAACAAGTCAAGAATATTGAAATAGAGAGCTTACCTATCCCATTTGCTAAAGCAAAATCTGGTTCGAGGCCACTTTTGTTGGTGAATGATGATTTACTATCCTTAATGATCTCTTCCTTGGTATTTTCACAAGCAGAATATATATTAGCATTGCAAGAATGAGATGGATGACTACTGGTAGCAGGTGGTACATTGCGGTTTTGACTAATCTTTTCACCACTTTCAACAGATTCTGCCTTTGTAGAACAACCAATTTTCGATCCACTGTCTGCCCTTCCTGCAGAGTGAGACATCATCTCCTGGCTATCTCCAACAGGACCTTCCCTGTTAATATCATCAGGGACAATCTCATCCATTAGACCTGGATCAGGAACAGATTCATCAGTTTGTCCCTGATTTTCAGCATCTTCTACTCTATGCTCCATTTCGCCAACAACACTATCAGCTCTGTGCACAGATATATCTGCTCCATGGATTTCAGCTTCATGACTAGCACACATTCCAACACTGCCTCCACTAATTCCAAAACTGATTCCATCTCGTGCTGGAGCAGTCACAGTTTCTGCATTGAAAAGTTCTTCCCCATAGTTTGTACTACTGACACCCACTTCACCAGGGACAGCTTCAGTTGCTGTTTGAAAACAAGTACTCTGTTGAGCTAGATTGCTGTTATTCAGTTCTGATGTTTCATTCATGTCCACATTGCCATGGGTGCTAGAGGAGGGGAAGTGGGCATCATCAAGGTCTCCAGGATAATTTTCAACACTTTCCATAGAATCATCATTTACACTATGACATACTGTATCCATTGCAATGACAGATGATGCACGGGTTGAGTCTCTAGCTGATTGGATTCCGATTATGCGGTCATTACCTTGATGCAATGAAGAAACTCGAGCACCAGAAGCATAAGCATCAAAACCCATCGAATGACTAGGACCAGCACCAGATGAGTCTCTTTGATGTGGTGAAGAATGTGTGTCAAAAATATCAGAGTCACGGGCACGTTTTGAGGGACCAGCTGAATATTGTCCACCATCTGTGACTTCATCACCATCACGATCAATCACAGTTCCTTCAACACTATCAGCCTGCTGCTGCAACCTGGGAACTGGCCTGTCATCTGAGCTTCCCCCTTTTTCAAGATTTCTCTTACGAGAGCTTGGCCCTCGTGATTCATATGAAGCTGCGCGGTCACCAATCTCACTGCCTGAAGGCTGGCCAATCATCAAATCCCTTCCCATATCTTCATCATGAGTATTTTCAGATGTTGCTGTCCTTCCAAAAGGAGTAAAAGAAAACCCTCCAGCCATAGTAAGATTCAAATCCAAATCAGAGTTTGCCAACAGTTTACCCTCATTTGTTGTTGCAACTTCATCACGGTCTTCGACCTGATCTTTCTCGGCATCATCAGCTGCAACCCAACCGCTTATTCCACTAGCTGCACTCACTCCACGAGTCAATCCTACCTTTTTGCTGGTATCAGGAATATCTATGCTGTTGGCATTCGGTGCAAAACGAGCAGGACGAGGAACAGTCAAGAAATCTAAAATTCTAACAGTAGCACCACATAAGCTACAGTCAAGCAACGGGGACCTACAGTCAAATCTAGACTCCTTAAGAGAAGCCTTTCCCTTTCTGGCGTCCCTTTTAGCACAAGCAGAAACTGCTTTCAGCCCTGGATCTTGAGTACGATGAAGTTGATTCTTGCCAAAAGAATATCCATTCCTTTCGGATTGAGCAGAGTGCTCTTCACAATCCTGGACATTTAAAAGCCACCGGGGTTCCCAACCACAAAGGCTTATAAGCTTTTGAGACTGCCAAAAGGAAGAAAGAGAAGCATATTAGCTTATAATAGTTGTAACTCAAGGATCAATTTGACAGCTACAAGTAGACAAAAAATATAAACATCTTACACGAGAAAATAAGCAGTGTGCCTCCTCATGAGAGTTTTCAAGCTCTGATATAATCTCCTGTTTAAAGTTTGCTTCTCCTGACACGAAATTCTGAAGCTGGGACAAAAATCGCTCAATCTGTGGACCTCGAGTAACACACATCAACTCAATTGCGGAGATTGCTACAACAGGGAGACAGGTAAACTGTACAAGTCCATCACATCTATCCTTGTAGCCACCAATTAATGCAGATTGGGGTGTTGGAGGGAACTGTACTAGGCTTTCTGGACAGCTGTTTCCTCTCCAGGCACAATTCACTTTGTGCCCAAAATCCAGTTGCCTGGCAAAGGATTCGCTGGCACGTTGAGCTTTTGGCAATTACAATAAGAAAATAAGTTAAAAACAGATTATGAATACTAGCAAAAACAGAGATGTTGTTTAGCATAGTTCTCAAATAAAGTATCCTTGACAAACTGACAATATAACAATATAACAATATTTCAAATGACTATATCAGAACAAGAGTTGCAATTTCACAATTTTTAGGAAGCAAATTATAAAAGATTTAGCTACAGTTGTTTACTTGACAACTTTGCAATCACCAACCTTCAGCTGATGTCCAAGATGATGATGATGTAAAATTCAGGCAAGCACCACATGACTCACAGGAAACTTTGTCTACACCAACACTCATCCAACCTTTCTGAGCACAAGCCAATGAATTGATGATCTGGAAGAAACCAAAGGGGGCATGTGATCCCTTCAGATTGCCTCATCTCTACTTATAAAACAGTCATAGTAGCAAAGATAACATATAGAGGAATAAAAAATAAACAAGATTCCTATTCATAGATAACAAATGACAAATGAATAAATCTTACATATCGATTCTTTCATTTAGACACTCTTCGTATAATTCATAAGCATAGACGCAAACTGCCTCAGGGCTAATAATTAATACTTAACACTGCATTTTTAGACATCAGACAAATAACTGCCTCTCCTCCAGGCCTATTGTTATAATTTACAAATGCAGGAATCATCAGTGACTCTATAACTCGCTAACCACTAGTAAATAAAAGAAGAAGATCATATACAACTGTGACTACAACATGTATATCTATTTAAAACCATAGGCACATCAAACCTGAGGCTTTCCAAGCCAACTTGAAGGAACAAATGTAGCCAATCGCCTCAATAGATCCCCTCTCTCCCAGGGTCTACATGAAGCTCTTGAAGAACCAGAGCCAACAGCACTTGTGCTCAGGGAAGTCCATGGTTGTTGAGAGCCAACACATGAGAGAGAAGCAGCTTTAGAGCCTTGTCCATGACTTGACCCATCTATGCTGCCAACATTCATTGGAACAGCTGCAGACGATGCGCCAGCAGAACTGGAATAATGATTAGGCAAAATTTAGTCAAATTAATGGAATGCAAAACACAAGGCACAAGTGTGCGTGACATGGTAGAATGACCCAAA
>NC_029787.2:133683527-133684256 GCF_000816755.2 Arachis ipaensis | reverse complement strand
TCTATACATTTCAGCTCCAACAAGAGGTATAAACTTTAAATGTTCTTTAGCTACCTTCTAAGTTCTACCACAACAAACCACGTTCAACAAGAAAAATTCGACAACAAGGGTTCATATCCACAAGCATTAGCAATAACCAAAGCAACTAAAAGCAAAGAAAAAGTGTCTTGAGGTACGCAATGCACATATCCACTTAGCACACAATGAGCACTGAGACTTCACTAGATCCAGTTCTAATAGCAACCAGCCAACCACAACAATAATCCTCTTAGCTCTGAAAATTCTAACCCGAGTTCAAACCTCAGGGGCTATCAGCTATTCAGCAGAACAAAGATAATTCACATTGGGAAAAAATTTTACTGAAATCGTGAATATTTGAGGCCAAAACGAAAACCCTAATTTGGAGAAGAGTTGATGAGAGTGAACGCGTGAAGCAGAGAGAGAAAGTAAGTAGTACCTGGCAGCAGGTGTGGGATCAACGGTGCCGCCGGAGCTGATAACTTCTTCTCTCATCTCTCTCTCTCTCTCTCAACTTTCTCAATTTCCGAAGTAAATGAAATTCATGGTGTGGGAGAGAAACAGTGGGAATAATAGCAGCTTCGCTAATACGATCGAGTGTTAGCGCGTGGCCCCCATTGCGATTACGAATGTCAATACCATGCCAATGTAATGGGCCACTGGTTTTTCTTTTTTCCCTTAGAAGGTCATGTTAAAAGTTAAAATATTTGT
>NC_029787.2:133647975-133683397 GCF_000816755.2 Arachis ipaensis | reverse complement strand
AACATAAATATTTTTAAAATATTAAAATAATAAATATATTCAAAATTTAAATTATTTTTTAGTTTTCAATAAATTTTTTGTATTAATATGTAATAACCTCATTAAATTAGGAGACACGCTAATAATAATAGCTGTAGAATATAGAGTTAATGTCTATACAGAGATTTTTTTTTAATTAAAAAATGTTAGAATTTTTAAGAATTTTATCAAAACTTACGACGAAAGTAAAAAGAAAATAGCTAAGAAGATTTATTCTTGTTGAAGAAAAATACGAAAAAATTTTGGCTAATTTTTTTTTATATTGATTAAATATATGTGTAATATATTGTTATTGAAAAATTAGGTATTTTTTTATATGGTGTTTTATTTAAATCAGACGGTCCAATTTGTTTGATGAAAAAAATAAATTACAAATTGGAAGGTCCAATTTACTTGAAGAAAAAATTAAACTCCAAATCAGAGGGTCTGATTTGTATTTTTTATTTTTTTTATTTGTTAAAATAAAAATCAGACGGTCTGATTTTAATATTAAAAATTTTTTTATTTTCGAAATTACAAATCGGAACCGTTCGATTTGTGATTGTTTGTTTAAAAAATAAAACAATACAAATAAATCGGTGCCTCTGATTTGTGTTATCTTATAGCCAAATAAAACACTTCTCTCCTCACACCATATTATCATACACGTTTTTCTCTCCCACCCGAAAAATCAAAAGCAAAAAATTTTGCTAAGTGCAATTTCTAATTTTTAGCAAAATAATTGTGATATTTGATATTTAAAAAAAAATACAGGACAATAAAAAAAATTAAAAAATAGAAATCATTTGGTATGATTTCTCTATTTCTAAACTTAACGGTCATATAGGTGTAATACCCCAACTGATGTCATATACTTGTATTATATCATTGTCATTACTCATGAGTAGTAATTCCTAGCAAGATTTCGGAAAGAAAGGAGAAGATCGACAATGAATACTTTTTATTTTTTTTAACAATTGAGGGAATAAAGTGTGATTTTTTATTATCAGTTTTATAAGTGAGATCAAAAATAAATATAAAAGAAAAAATAATAAAAAATTAAAAATCACATTTTACGATTTTCAATTCTTTTTAACAATTGAGAGAATTCATTTCTAAAAAGATTGAGATAAATGCGATGATAATACCAAACACACGTCTTTACAGATGAAGCAGTTTTTGTCGTACCATATCCTGTTTAGTGTTTATACCATGTTAAAGCTTTATTCATATCTCATCACATAAAAATTAAAAAGGAGTACTAGCTCAACAGATTTTATAATTTGTAATTATTAATAATTATTATTATTATTTTTAATGGTATAAAATTATATTTAATGGTGTGATGATCCCACTAAATTCAAAACATGTACCTTGGTTGCTATTGCTGGATGACCTTTTAGGTTGGGTTTGGTAAAGCTTTTTTAAGAGGTGCTTGTGCTTTTCAATTGTGCTTTTCAAAAGCACAAGCACGTCATTTTGCGTTTGGTAAATTAAAAAGCCCAAGTGCTTGTGCTTACGGCTTTTAAAAGTTAGGGGTGCTTTTGAAAGCACCTAGGAGGGAGCTTTTTAAAGCTGGCTTATGCTTACCAAATTTTTTTCATTTTCCCGCATGTATTTCCCGCAATTATATTGTCATTAAAATCCTCGTATATTTCTAACTTCTCATCCTAACCTTCACAAATTCTAACACAATCTTCATATATTTTTTATTTTTCAACCTAATCTTCACAAATTTCAATACAAATACATCTCTATCACATATTAGGTATGAACTTCTATTTATTTATGTTAATTTTTTTTGCGTTAATTTTGTATTTTTTCACTAGATCTATTATGTTTGTTTTTCTGTTCTTTGAAACGGGAAGAGGTTGATCTGGTTTATGAAAATCAATCATAAAATTTTTTTTGTATGAACATTAGTCAAAATTATAATAACATGTATATACATATGTAAATATAGATATATAATTATAAGAGTAGTTTATTTGAGATAAGTGTCCTATTTTTTGTGATCTATAAAGATGAGCCAATATATATAGGTGGGTAATAAACGTATCCAGTACTAACATTGGATTACATACAAATTTTATTATTGACTAATGATAAATTTATTTATATTAGTACAGAGAATAAATCAAGTAAATATGTTAATTATTATGATACTTATATAATAAAATAAATACTAAATATGTTAATTTAGTATTTTTAGTAATGATGTTTAGGATAAAATAAATTTTTATGATACTTATATAAAATTTTAAAGTTAAAAAATAAAAGAATTTATTTATTATATTTATGTTTATTATGAATTTTTTATTTTAACATTATTTTATTTTAAAATATTATATAAATTTTTAAAAAATTTGAAAAAAGAAATTATTTTTTGTTATAAACATGTTTATTATAATTTTTTTAACTTTTAAAAGCTGTTTTACCAAACACAATTGTGGTGCTTGTACTTATTAAAAGTCATTTTTAATTTAATTTTACCAAACGCAAGTGCTGCAGCTTTTAAAAAGCTATCTTTTAAAAGACAGCTTTACCAAACCCAGCCTTAGTGCATGTTTGGGCGTCATTATTTTGTTAAAAAAAGATCTTTTTTCAATGAAAAAAAATCTTTTTTTATTTTTTAACGTATTTAGCAAATTTCTAGTAGTAAAAGTAAAAGCACTAGTAAAATAAAAAAAAGATCTTTTTTGAGAAGCTGTAATTTACATCTTTTTTTAAAAGATCTTTTTTCCTTAAAAAAAAGATGTTTTTCATGTAATAAATAAACAAAAAAGTACTTTTATATTGTTATACCCAAACATAATTGATTGATAAAAAGACCTTTCTACATAAGATATCCAAACATAAAATTACTTTTACTTCTCTATAAGATCTTTTTAAAAAAGATAATTCGAAAAAAGATCTTTTCTTAGAAGCTCACCCAAACAAGCCCTTAGTCTACCTTTATTCCCCTTGAATCATCAACTAAAATTCATAAATGAGAAATATCATGAGAAGTAGAAACTTGTAGTTGTATGCAAAGAAAGAGTCTACTCTAAAACAAGGAGGATGGAGTATAGAGCTAAAAAGCTTTAAACAAATAGAAATAGAAAACGAAGTAAAATGAATACTAAAATGAGAAGTCTTCACAATAGAACCAAAACTCACTCGGCATGGCGATCTCCATACAAGGAACCTTGGAACTCTTAGACTTTGAGAGCCCCTCCTTCTCACCCGATGCATCTTTGGCAGCAGAGAAGGATTGCTTGCCATTACCCATCCCAAGAGAAAACAGAGATACAAGCCGAGGACGGATTATATTAGCGATTTAAATTTTAAATTAGGGTTTAGTGTGCTTTATATTTTTATTTATTTTTTATAATGAATTAATTTTTAAAAAGTATTGTATTTTTTTNNTATAATATATTTTATATAAATGATTAATTTTTTGTCCACACATAGCATAATTATGCTACTATATATTTTTTAGTCTGATTCCCATTACAATCAAACCAATTTATTTGCATTCAACATAATTTGATTTCATAACTACAGTAATATATAGGTATAAATGTGAAAAGTAATAAAGAATTGGAGGAAACAAACTGATAATTAGAAAATTGTATTGTATTTACATCATAATAAGTATAAATGTTTTTTTTTAAACATATATCTTAGTATTTTAAAAACTTAAATACTAAATCTAGTTTGAATGTAAGTCAAATATCAACTTAACTATATCACATTTGCCAATATTATACATACAGTAGTGCTATAAAATCCGCAGATTTTATTATTTTAAAATATAAATCATCAAAGTCAGCATTAGTCTTTTTATACATAAGTCCAAACAAAATCTAAATGCAGGCTAGAATTTAAATATATATTATTTAATTCATTTTTTATATTTATATTTTAACATATATTATTCATTTGGTAACTGAATTTGTATACGTAATATGATTCTTTAAAATTAATACTAATTAGACTTGTAATTTTACAAGTTCTTTGCCTACATTAGTCCATTTTATTACACTCTTGGATTGTAGATATATTACTCCAGTTTTATTTCATTGCCCACGATATCTCCTAATCTAACATGCTAAAGATCAATACTAATCTAACATGCTAAAGATCAATACGCTGCGAATCTAAACTCTATTTAAAGAGTTTGCCGATGGACAATGAATTAAGGTGAGATTCAAATCTCGACACTTGTTTAAGCGGACAAGTGAGCTGACCACTTAGCTAACCCAAATTAGTTATGATACTCCGGTTTTAAAAGTTGTATTATGTTGTGCAGATTGCAAAAGCGCCTTTGCCTCCATATATATGAACACTGAAAGGCTACAAGGAATTGACATTATTGCCTTATCAAAAGTGTCTTTGCCTCCATAATTAGTACAATTTACAAAAACAAAATACAATACCACAAAACAAAGCCAGCAAACTTCTATTTTTGAATTTCTACTTAGCTGAACTTAATTACTCATTAACCTTATTTCACATAATACCATGATCCCACCAAATTCAAACAAATAAAGGTAATGAACACAAACTGGTCTATGTAGGCACTAAAACGAAGACTTCAGCAACACATTATTTAGAATTACTAGCTGCACCTTTTCCTGTACCTGTATCTGCTGTACATGGAAATTTGAAAGAGATATTACATTAGAACTTGAACTAGTTTCTTAAATTGCTGAGATTCTTTTCTTACTACCAAATAAAAGCAGCAGGACTAACCATCCAAATCTTCATCAATAGGTTCTGCTTTCCAAATGATGTCTTTCAGGCCAACAGATAGATTCTTATAGAACTGTAAATATTAAGTCATAAACAACCCACTTCAAACTCAAAATTAAGAAACCAACAATGGATATTTCTTTCTTTTTTTCATTTTATTTCTCTTGAATGAAAATACCTTGTGAAATTCCAATGTGTCTCCTCCACATTTTCGAAGCTCAACCATGTTAAGTTGAGGGGCCACCTCCAAGATCTGAGAAACCAGAATCTTATTATTTATTTGTTGGATTGAGCAATCTTGTGCCCTAAGGGCACATTTTAAGAGGATAATAATAGAAATTTTTTAAGTTTTTGATGTATTCAATGCATTGAAAATGTAAAACTGTTTATCTTTTCAATAACTTTCAAGAAATTATTCTTTTTATGGTATCCTTAAAATGTGCCTTATGGCACGTTAGCAAAACCCTTAAAATTGTTTACTTCTGAAAAGAGCATTAGAAAGAAGCAACACTAGTCGCTACTCGCTAGTGACGGAAATTAACTTAGAATGGACAGCCCAAATGACAAAAAGTAAACTTCGAAAGACATGTACCTCAGTTGCTACTGCTAGATGACCTTTTCGTCCACTTTTTTCCCCTTGAATCTTCAACTGAAATTCATAATGAGAAATATCATCAGATGCAGAAACTTGTAACAAGTCATTATGACAGAAATCAGCATTGTAGGCAAAGAAAGAGTATACCCAAAACCTTGGAGGATGGATTATATGACTAAAAAGCTTTAAAGAAAATAGAAACACAAAACAAAGTAACTTAGACCACAATAATTCACTTTACCTTAGTGTTGTTCTTCTTAACATCAAAACCCAGAGGACCTGCAGCCTGCTCAATTTTTGAGATTATCTCATTTGCTGAACATTTGGATGTGAATCTTGTCTCCCTTTTAACAAGTCCCTAGTTGCCACAAAATGTTATAATAACTATTAGTCTACTATGTAATTCAAAAACAAACTCAATTCCATCAAACTTGGATTATATATTCCCAAATCAGGGGACTTTTAATCACTGATCAATTTTTATCAGAAGTCTTCACAATAGATCCGCTTTTTTTTTCAATTCCATATTAATTTTCTAGGATGCAAAATACAATAAAAGAAAAAAACATAATACCATCTGCTTCTGGAAAAGATTTCTGAGGTTGAGGCCCTGGGATGTAGAGATAAGCTCAAATGCATTCATAGTCACAGGAGCCACTGACTCCTCTTCTCGCCTTTCCACAACAAGATTGTGTGCATCCTGTGAAGGATGAACCAAAAGAAACATTGAGATTAAGGTTGTTCCAAAGCATTTATATCATTAAGATCAAAAACTGAACCAAAAATGTTACCATTGCTTCACTGAATATAGCATTTATATCATCAAGACTGACATCTTCCTGCTCAAATCGAGGAGGCTTGTACCCCTTCTTGAACCACTCATTCTCAATTAACTCAGGAATTGTAATCCGCTGTTTCATGCCATCAAATATGTTCACATGTTTGGAGCAATACTGAGATGCCGAAGGGGGAAAAAAGCAAAAAACAAAACAAAACAAGAACAAAAACAAAGCCATCTGATAAAGAGCAGGGAAATACAAATAATTATTTAAGAGCATACCGTAGCAGGATTGGGATCGAGGATTTTCTTGATTAGTTTTTTGGCACTTGAAGAAAACCATGGAGGACAATCGTACTGAGCATTGAAAATCTGTTGAGCCAGAGTAAACAATGTCTTAGGAGCATTTTTATTCACAGAAGTCAACATATAATTTCATGTACATTGAACATTATGCTTACTGCCTAAGTTTTCAATAGAAGCTGCCTCAAAAAGCAGATGGAATTATAAGCATGCCAAATATTCCTTAAATGATTAACCCACAATTAGCTCATGAATAGTATGTTCAGATTCTTACCCTGTCTAATCCACCAACTTTATATATAAAGCGAACATATGTTTAAGAAGATACTATTCGCACCAACAAAAAGAACCAGAAATATGGAGTGTAAAATCACCTTTTTATATAAATTCATAAGGTTGTTGTCTTCAAAGGGCAAATAACCAGCCATTAAAACAAAGAGAATAACACCACATGACCAGAGATCAGCCTTTGCACCATCATAGCCTTTATTTTTTATCACCTATATGATAAGGGACATGATAATTTTTTTAGAGGGAAAAAAAGGGTAAAAAGACGTTGATGTGATAATTGATATGGTATTGGAGGAAAGTAGCAGCAACCAACACCTCTGGGGCAACATAATTTGGCGTACCACATGTTGTGTGAAGCAGCCCATCTTCCTAAAAAGTGATAGAAAAATCAATTCCAATTGGACACAAATACCTCCTAATTTTAATTCATCTAAGAATTAGTCACCATACTCACTCGAACTTGTTGAGGCAGTGCACTCAATCCAAAATCTGACACTTTAAGCCCTCCATCAGCACCCAGCAACAAATTCTCAGGCTGTAATATGCAAAACACGGTAACAAGTCAACTTTTCTTCCTTCTGTTTCTTTCCCATGCTTCTCTCTGTGTCTAAGGCTCAAATTAAGAGGAAAGTACATTCCCACAAAGGAACAACAATAATGACATAAGACTATAAGAGATATACCTTCAAGTCTCTGTGGCAAACACCTCTACTGTGACAGTAATCAACAGCACATATAAGCTGCTGAAAATATTTCCTTGCTTCGTCTTCTTTCAGCCTCCCTTGGCTTGCCTAGCCCAAGAAAGTAGCAACAAAAGCACCAAAATTATAGTGGATTCTGATGACAACAATTGACCTTTAAATACGTTTAAAAAGTTTCTTACAATTTTATCAAACAGTTCCCCGCCGGTCACAAGTTCCAACACAATGTATATCTTTGTCTTGCTAGCCATCACCTACACCAAGAATGCTGCTGAAGTCACTTACCATGGAAATGGTCAAATGTTAAAGACATGCAAATGGAAACACATTCCTTCTAACCTCATGCAAACGTATGATATTGGGGTGTCTAACCAGTTTCATTGTGGATATTTCTCGTTTTATCTGCAAAATGGTGAACAATATAATAGTTAAGTTGATTAAATTCTAATTGCAAACACAACCGTACATTTAGATTTTAACCACTATCATCCATTGCAAGTTTGATGAAGAATCTTTAAAGACTAGAAACTGGGTTGTCTATCTAGAATTCTACACACATACACAAATGTGGTTGTGGTGAAATCATGATCATCTATGCTGGCAATATATAATCCAAGAAACAAGTGAGACAAAGTACTACTACTACCACTACTACTACTAATAATAATAATAAAAAATTAAAACAATGAGTAAAGAAAGAACACTATTCTACACAAATATCAAAAAGAGAGACAAAAAAGAAATGAAAGAAAGCTATTACTTCAAGGAAGGAATAGTTGAAAAAGTAGATACCTTAGGTAAGAGAGTTGAGAAAATGACAATTTTGATTATGCACATCTCCACTGTTCTAAAATTGACTTATTATAGCCACCGACCCACCGTTTACTGTAGAACTTTATACACCATACGGCAGAACAATAAAACCAGTGTTTGCAAAATTTGACTTTTACTCATTATCTTAACAGTTACCAGGAACCAAAAAATTAAAAAATAAAGTAAAATAAAATACAGATGCAAACTCGTGCAAGCTTCTCACAGGACGAAATTAACCTCCCACCGCAATCAAATAAGAATATGCGCAGAATCTATTATGGATCAGCTTCAATCTTTTTTCAGCAAAAGAAACAGTTTCTTCTTCTTTTTTTTTTTTTTGTCTGAACAAAAAAGAGGTTGAGAAAGTAAGAATGGTACCTGGTTTATCATCTTGTGCTTGAGAACTTTCTCTTTGTCAAGGATCTTGATGGCCACGTTCTCCCCTGTCTCCAAGTTCCTGGCGAACTTCACCTTTGCGAAGTTTCCCTCTCCAAGTGTCCGACCCATCTCGTATTTCCCCACCTTCGTCCCGCCACCAGCACGGCTGCTGCTGCCGCCGCTACGTGACGTCATCTTCTTTTTCTTCTTGCTCCGACTATAACTTCTTTTACTTTCTTTCTTTCTCCGTGTATATGAGTTAGATTAGAGCGGGTATCAAGATCTCTTCTTTTTACACGGTTGCCACACCTGAGACTTTGCAACCCTCATCTTCCTGTTGATCTTTCTAAAGCCGAAACCTTGGCGAAGGAAATTCAAGCAGTCTCAAATAAAGAGTCAAACTTTGTGGAAAAAGAAGAAGTGGGTGGGGGAATTTCTGAGCGATTGATCGAATGAGGAGGAGGATCCCATGCGGCTTAGCATCGCATGAATGGAGAGAATAGGAGAAGAAATTGAATTCCGGGGAAAAGAGAAAACTATTTTTCTATTTCACGTGGGGATGAATTGAAAAGGGAAGGACTTGAATGTGTTGGATTGAGGGGATTGGATGATATCTGAAAAGGGTTGTTGGATTCGAGAGAGAGCGAGAGGGAGAGGGAGGTATTAGTGTTTTCCTTTTTTGACTGTTTGGGAGAGAAGAGAGAGAGAGAGAGAGAGAGAAGAACCTGAAATGAAATTTATGAAGGAAACGAGAAAGGAGTTGAATGAGGTATTTCTGAAGGAATATGATTGCTTTGAAAATGTGGCCTTGTCTTTTTCTGATAATACATTTTGTCTCTCATGTCACCTTGACGACAAATCCAACCTTGATAAAAATATCATTGTAGTTGTAGGTAGAATGTTCAAATCTAAACGAATCCAAATTAAATCGCTCGTCCAATTCAATCTAAATCGAAAATCGATTAAAACCGTACTAATTCGAATTTGGTTGGATTTTATTTTTTGTAAACCGTTGAATCGGATCGAATTTCGGATCTACTTTTCATAACCGATCCAATTCAATCCAAACTGCACAATGTGTTATAATATTATTATTTTATTATTATATTTATAATTATACTTATAACATGTTTAATTTGTTATACATTTTTATATTATTTATGTATTATTATTATCTAATAAATATTTTATGTTCAAATTTTATTTATTTTAACTAACCTATAATTTTATTTCTATTGTTATGTTATCGTTAACTTTTTAAGATATTGTTAAAACTTGTTATGTCATTGTTGATTATTTAAAATTTGATGTTGAGACTTGTTATATGTATTTAATTTTTTTTATTTAAAAAACCGCAAATCCAAACCGATCCAAACCGCTTGTAATCGGATCGGATCGGATATTTTTTCTCCCATATATTAGCATCCTCTTTTGGCAGGTATAAATAGAATATACCTTGTGTCATAGATGGTTGAATATAGTATATGTATTTATTTGTAGGGTGTCTAAATCCAATATGATTTAAATTGAACCGTTTATTCAATTCAATTCAAATTGAACCGATTAAAATTGTATTAATTTGGATTTGATTGAATTCTATTTTTTATA
Source organism: Arachis ipaensis (assembly GCF_000816755.2). NCBI lineage: Eukaryota > Viridiplantae > Streptophyta > Magnoliopsida > Fabales > Fabaceae > Arachis > Arachis ipaensis. Next base: position 133,673,175 of record NC_029787.2, on the reverse strand, counting down.
AATTGTATGGATCGGATCGGATCGAATCGAATTTTAGATTTACTTCTCAAAACCGATCCAATCTAATCCAAATCGCACAAAATGTTATAATATTATTATTTTATTATTATATTTACAATTTTACTTATAATAGGCTCAATTTGTTATATATTTTTATAGTATTTATATATTATTATTATTTAATAAATATTTTATGTTCATAATGTTATTTATTTATTTATTTATTTTAACTAACCTAGAATTCTATTTTCATTATTATGTTATCGTTAGTTTTTTAAGATATTATTGAGATTTGTTATGTCATTGTTGATTATTTAAAATTTGATGTTAAAACTTGTTATATGTATTTAATTTTTTTAATTTACAAAATCGCAAATCCAATTCAATCCAATCCGATTTTCGGATCGAATTTTTTTTTAAAAAAAGCATCCAATCCAAACCGCACCGCAAGTAAAATTAGTGTTCAGATTAGATGAATTTTTTACTCAAAATCGATCCAAATCGCACCGCAAACATCCCTACTTATAGGTACTATTAATTGGGTTGGAATTCTATTTATCTTTAAATTTTGAATTGAACTTCTGATACAATCTGATTATGCATATAAATTAGTAAATATTTTTTTAATATTATATTAATACTTTTTTAAAATTAATATGTATTTTTGGTTTTGTTAATTATGAATAATTTAATTATACAATTAGTTAATAATACTTGTATTTTTATATGAGTATTAACATTGTTTGATAAAGAATAATATTATTAATTGGGTAAATTACCGCATTAAATGATTTCATCTATAATATTATTCAATTGTTATATTATTCAATTATTTTTTGACTTTTGTTGCAGGAATGTCTTTATAAAATTCAACCAACTTAAACCGATTTAGTATTATAGTTTAGTAAATCGTTTTAAATTAAGCTGATTTACTATATGAGGATATCACTATGTAAATCATCCTTGGTAAAAATGATTTAGTAGCATAAGTAGTACTACTCTCTAATTCAGTTTTAGTTAAACCGATTATAGGAAGATGAACTTTATAGAGTTAACATTCGACTTAAACCCTAAACTTGCATAGTTATATACGAGTTTTAATTTAAGTTTTAGAATTCCAATTACTTCTATTTAATCCTTAATCTTTGTAAACGTGACCCATTAATCTTTGAAATCATGTTTACTATACAGACGTTAATGAATACTGATATAGATAGTCAAATGTCATACTAAAACTTGTAAAACGAAATAATTTTGTTTTGGTGTTCAAATAGTCCAAATAGAATGTCAAATCATTTGCTTTGGAAGAAAAGTTTCAATAAATACGATGTTGGACTATTTTAGTGTCAAAACTAAAATAACGTAGTTTTACAAAGTACAACGTGGCATCTGATTGGCCATGGTAGCATTCTATTAACGCATATACGTTGAAAATTGTCCTAATGATTAATATGAGTCACGTTCGCAATGTTTGAGGACTAAATAGAGGCAATTGAAACTTTAAATATTTAAATTGAGGCTGGCATACAATGTCTTTATTTATGTCTCATCTGCCAAATAGAATTTTGTGTTTCTGTGTCCCTGTCTCAGCGTCCCGTGCTTGTAAACAAACGCAACTTATAGGAATTCCATCACTTATTCACAACGAAATGCTAACCCTTACTCACAACAAATCACCGCCAATACAGCAGGCTTTTTCTACCTAAAGCTCCTCTACCATTATAGGGATATAAGCCTCCACGCATATCTGTCAATCCAGCTGTTATTTTCTTATTGACTATCACTTTGTTGGTGCTTTACCTGGCCATCCTTAATAGGTAAAACCACCAGTTGAAAATCCATTTAGAATTTTATCAGTATCAAGTCATTATTGTTAATTGTCTTATTTAAGTCTACATCCTTACAATTCACTGACTAATATCATTTAATAGTCTTTAAGCGTCTTTTGCAATGTAATCGTATCAATGTTTGCATAGCTATGCAAAATAGAGATATCCCACCCTTTATTAATACTCTTTTAAATGTTCTCAAATTAGTAAACATTAATGACATGAAGTTGGATTGAAGCCAGTCTTAAATGACTCCTTATTTTAAAGCTGAGTTCCTCGTCATGAATCAGAGACGCGGAATAACGACATATGTCATTAATTTTTTCACTATCAATTCTCAAGTCTCACATAAAGCTATCATACTAATAAAACATAACATCCATATGTTATGCTAAAATTGCTTTCATCGCTAGAATCCAAAAACAGTATAACAAATAATTCAATTTACAATGAAATCTCTGATACAACGACAATAGACAGGGTCTGATTTAAATTTCACACAAAACAACAAATACATTTAATGAGTTTGCCTCCCACCACATATACAATGATGCTACCAAACTCTAATTCATTTAGACCCTAATAGGCCTTTTTCAGTGCACTATCCCTTAACCGCTTTAATTAATTAATTCAACATCAACACAAAAATAACAACTTTATTAACTAGTCAACAATCCATACATAACATAATGAAATCTTACACCTACTTCATACAACTTCCTCAGTTCCTCGATTGACCGCTCTAATCATAATAAATGTACCCAAAATAAACAATTAAAGTGACACTCATCCTACGAACTACAACATAATTTATTCAACTAACTTTAAATTACGGTCATTGACCTTCAATGTAAGCATTCACTACAGTGTTATATGTAACACCCTAATATTTTCAGACTAGCCTTAAACCTTATTTGAATTATATTAGTTGTTGATACTCAAATTTTATGAAATTTTAAAATAAAATTTTTATATAAAATATTTTATTAAAAAAATGGTGGATAACTAGTTTTTATTTTTGAAACCATTTGAAAATAGTGAGAACCTTGATCACAAAAATCGTTACTAGTTGGGAAATATAAGTGGATCTAGTGATATTAAGACGGAAAATGCATGTACTAAATTATAAAGGCAAAAACAATAACAAATTTTACCCATATCAAACAATCATATAATAAATAAAAACAAACATTATAACCACAATTGTACTCACTCAATAAAGATTAAATAAGACACACAGAAAATTTTAGTTCTCTCACTTTGCATAACTATAGTTAAAACAATCGCCTATCCTCCATCCTTAATATGAATTTGGATAAGTACTTAACGTTCTATATCTATGTCCTTGATCTCCTGCTCCTAACCATCTTATAGTGTACCGGTCTTTTTAACTCAATCAAGTAGCATATTGCTTTGCACCGTGTTGTTCCTGAAGATGGTACAGAGAAAGGGATGAGAAACAAAAGTTTCTCAATAGTTTATCTATATGGTGTCATCGTATCTATCCCCAATCACTCCGAGTTTTAAAATAAAAACAACGACAATGCAATGTTGTTCAATTATTATTTTTAAAAGTCTTTGTTAGTCAGAGTGGTGTGACTTTTAGATGCTTCTCATTTACTTATATTATGACACATGTGACTCATAATGTAATGCCTATAAAGTAACATATAAAATGCAAACTCATGAACCTTGACTTAGTTTTCTCGTAGGTCATAAAGCAATGCAAAATAAATGAGAGAAGAATAGTAACATTGGCATAGATAAATCAAACAAAAAAGGACCTTTGAATAAAATAAGGATAATAAACATAATCATAAATCAAACAGAAAGAATTTTTGAACGAAAGGAGAACAATAACATAATCACGTTTTTCTTTGTCCTTTTTATTACTTTTTCTCGTAGTTTTTTTGGAAAGTATTGAACTCAAACCGGTATAAAAAGGTGGGAGTTCATTTCCCTTACCAAAGGTTCTTATCCCAAAAGTTTTGGCGATCACCTTCCTTTACCGAAGAATCATATCGATATCTTGTCTTTCGAGGTCACCTTCCCTTACCGAAGGATCATACACTCGGTTCAATTTACAATCAAGGTTATTTAGACATATACAAGAAGGGAGTCATGCCAAAAAAAGATACATAAGTTTGTCGATCACCTTCCCTTACTGAAGGATCATTTCAATATTTTGTCTTTGGGGTCACCTTCCCTTACCAAAGGATCATTCTCTCAGTTCTTTAATGCACGTAAGATGGTTATTATAATGCTTAATGTGTATGCAACAAAAAGATATTATTATATAAAATTGATGGGAGTCTCATGTTCTTATCCCAAAAGTTTGCCGATCGCCTTCTCTTACCGAAGGATCATCTTGATTTGATCACCTTTTCTTACCGAAAGATCATTTTAATTATCTTGTCTTTGGGGGTTACATTTCCTTACCGAAGGATCATTCCTTCAATTCTTTAATGCACATAAGATGGTTATTATAATGCATAATGTGTATAAAATAGAGAGATATTATATAATGACATGCAATGCTAACATTTATATTAAAAAATATTTAAGATATGACATATAAAAAAAGTAGTACAAAACCCTACCTCTAGTGAAGTTCCTATATATATTTCAATGCAAATAATTAAACACGATTTGTTAGCGAAGAGAGACTTGTTCCATGGCTAGACTTTGTATATGTTTTGATGTAGGTATAAATATTTGATTGGATAGAAAGGAAATCTCCATATTCCGTAATTTGTATAATTCAGAGGAGATATCTTCTCGAACAATATATGAGTAAAATTTGTGAATAGTTTGGTAAAATATTTAGAGTGCGAGTAAGAAAGTGAGAAGAAATAATATTTTATTTTTTATAATAAAGTGGAGAAGGTATATGAATGACAATTTATAGAGATAATAGAAGATAGAGAAAATAGGTTCCCTAGAATGTTTTGTATAAAAAAATGGAATAGAATGAGAAAGAAAGGATTCAAATAGCTCTTAGATATGTACACATTGTGTTAGGAGAATCTAACTCGCGTTTAGGTGAAATCTTCAATCTGAATTGTCACTTTGCAAGCCCTATAACGTTTTGTATGTTTGGAATTTGGAAATAGCTATTAGAGACAAATTTATAGATAATTGAGTTACTTTAAAATAAGCTTTGAACAAAGTCAATCAGATACTTGTAACTCGAGATATTTATGAAATACTATTGGTATATCAGGCTGGTTGGTTAGAGTGCGATTTTCTACTATGAACTTATAACAGATTTATCTACCTAATTTAATTTGAATTTGATTTTGCATTGAATTTAAAGAATAAAGCTAGTTTTCTTATCTTTTCATGTAACTAAAGATTATTCAAATCTAATAAATATAGAATTAATTATGATTATATCTTAAAATGTTGTTTATTGTCGGTTAGAAATTCATTAAAATTAGTATTTTCATATTTTCAAATTTTAAATTAGATATGTTAGTTTTTTAAGTGCATTATCTTCTAATATTTTATTATGAAGTTTAAAATTCAAATAATTATAAATTTAATAATAAGCATAATTAAAAAAAAAAACTGAGATGTTGCATCATACCTAACCATAAGCTTCTCATAAGCATCCTCTAATTGACCAACCTTAGCCCGAAGTGCATTGTTACTATCATGAAGAAGCTTAACTTTCGAGTAGTTGTAGTCCTTAATCTCCTTACCGGTGATATCAAGCACTTGACCAAGCATCTCCATCGCTGCATCCTTGCCAGTAGCCTTTTTCACCATAGAAAATTGCTCCTTCACACTTAACTCGACCTCATACGGTTCGTCGAGAACCACCACAGTAAACCCATAGAGAGGACCTTGCTCTCTTAAATATCTCTCTTTCTTGAAGAAACAAGGGGTAGGAATTTCAGAATCGTAGCAAAACTTCACCAACCACTCCTCCATGTTATTCACTATAGCAAATTCACCATTCAGCTCCTCTTGGGGAATGACTAGCAACCTTGTTTTAACAATGCAAACAATATCACGGCGAACTTTTAATAAATTCAAAAAAATATCCCATAAAACTTAAAAACTTACAACAAACATTTTGACGGCCACGATTACTTCCACACTCTATACTTCCTTTCTGACCACACACACTATCACTCGAATTGAAAATCATTTCCAGAGTTGCAGATTTCTTAGCCGCAATGTACTACAATCATTTCCATACTTCCTTTCTCTCAATTTCAATTTTCACTTCAGTTTTAGAGAAGAGAGGAATGGGGCTTCGGTGCTGGGTATTTATGATTTTAAGGGTTTTTCAAATTTTTTTTTAGGAATCTAAAATGGCGCCATTTGGAGGGGGTTCCTAAACTAAAAACCCTTTGAAAAATTGGTCGGTTATGATAGTTCACCGGTTAACCATCGGTTCAACTAGTTCTTTGACCAGTTTTTTGTCAGATGGTTTATGAAACTAATCGAACCGGCCTAGTGATCGATTTTCGGTTAACCCGATTGAATCGGCCGGTCCGATTCAGTTTTCAAAACTATGTCTTTATCGTTTATAATTTAGGATTTGAAGTTAAGGGTTTATGATTTAGAATTTAGAATTTAGAATTTCAAATAAATATAATAGTTTAAAAAAATCGACTAATGTTAGTTGAAAAAAGTTTGTCTCTAGCATTACTCATTTTTAAATAGTATTCACTTTTAAGTGTAATCGAAATTAATATGATTTGATTAATTATTTTTGCTCTATAAAAATTAGGATGTTATTGTTATTATTTGTACATTCAACGTAACCAGCCATAGAAATGTAGGGGTTTCTTTTATTTATTTGAAACTATGAAAAATTGTTACAAGAAAAATGCTGAATACCGTCATATTTATTAGCCAAAAAACAAAATTAATCTGCTGGTAATAAATTTACCATCGGATTTTGTTGTCTGCTAGTAACTTGCGGCGAATTTAGCGACGAAATTGTTTTTCAAGCTACGAATATCTGGTGTCAGTTACTGACAGATTTTTTTCGACGGTAACTTTGGCGCCAAACTGTTTTGTTCCTGCATTTTTACCATCGGATATTTTCTTCGGAGAATCCGACGGTAATTTCAATTTTTTAAATATTTTTTTGATGAAATTAGTGGTCAAATTCTAAATTTTTTATTTAAATTTATTTTTTACACAATTAGTAGTCAAATTCTAAATAATAGAAGACAAATATGTTAAATTATGAAGTGTACAAACAAAATGAAAAGTCAAATAACAGAGGATATAATACAATCAATCAATGTATAAAAAAATCCTATTCGCTAAAAGTCGTCGTCGTCATTATCCCACTAGTCCTGCTGCTAAGGCGGCGGCCTAGGCAATGATATCTGTGCGCCTCCATTAGCACTACTGCCACCAGCGCGCATCTGATCTTCGTATGGCACCATGTGTCGCTCTATCCGCTGAAGCTGCTCCAACTCCCACCTCCATTCCACCCTGAGGTCATTTGTATCTGCCATGCATGAGAGGATCGCCTGATACCTCTCCTCAGACTCCCGCAACTGCTGAGCCTGTCGGTGAAGGCTCCGGGTGAGAAGCAGCACCTACTCCCTCAAATCCATGCCGTTCTCAGGATCGATGGGTCGATTGGTGGTAGAGGCAAATGAATGTATCAATGTGAACGTGCGGAGGTTGTCGGCGAAGAATGATCCGAACCCATACACGCGATTCTTGTACGGATCAGATGCAGCCTCGCGCCAAACCTGATCAGGATCGACGACTAATGCAGCAGAGTTATTGCCGTCGTCTCCAGTACACTGAGATTGTTGGGTTCCGGCTTCCAATCTCTATTTGTAGGACTCCTATATAACACATTTATGATTAGGGTTGCAGTTAATTTAAAACTGGTATATCATATGATGTTTACTCACGTAATGATCCGCGGCACGCTGATCGGCAAATCTCTCCTTGTTCTCCTTCAACGTACGAGTATACTTGAAGGTCTCTGCCATTGTCACCTCTCGATCCAACGACTTAGACTACATATTTTGAAACCACATGTTAAGTCAAGTAATAATGACATTATATTAAGACTAAACAAACTTAATAACAAAATGAAACAGGTTACTTACCAACCTGGGCTTAGTCTTCATGAAAGTCGCCGGTATACTTCGACGACCTTGCCGATGTCCTATTAGCTCTGTTGGTGAGACGACGACGCTTGAATCCCTCATCAATCTCCCAATGGACGTACAGTAACTTCTTAATGTACAGGCAGAGCCAAATGGTGAGGTGGTTGCTGTGCTCACGTACATCCTCCAACATCTGTTGAAGCCGCCTAGCCATCGAATGGTCGAAAATCTTCCTGATCAATCGTGAGTCTTGTCCTATATAAATTTCTCCTACAGAAAGAATATTTAGCACGAGTAAATCAAAATTAAATACATAATTATACAAAATAGAAGATATAAACTAACACTAAAGTTTGAATATGTTAAGTTCTTGCCGCCCACTTCTGAAACCATCACTCTCTAGTCTCAGCTGGGATCTGATCTTCTTGTAGCTCGGCCATGGATGGTCGTACATTAGCTTGATGACATTAGTACACTCCTGTGTACATGCATTATTGTTTGGTGCAAACCTATCAATGAAAAACTTAGGATTAGTAGTTTACTAAAAAGTTATTTGAAGTTTTCTATAAATTTCAATTATATTTAGATTTTTTTATAAATTTCGGTAGAGTTTCATCTATAACTAGAATGCGCCAAAAACTACATCCATCAACAATTCATGTAAACAACAACATCTACCAACAATCAACAAATAATAATCAAGAATCAAACAACAACATCCATCAACAATCAAGAATTATCAATTAATTAAGGTTAGTAGTTTCATCTATATGGTATTATATGACTTAAGCAGCAACATCTATCAACAATCAAGAATTATCAAACAGAATAAGCAGTTCAAACTTACTAAACTAAATCAAACCTATCTTAACAACCTAAATCCACTAAAATTAGAAAATTGAGTGTAACTAAATTAATCTGACTAACTAAAATGGTTTGCATATAAAAGACTTAAAATAGTAGTCACGCGAAGTCCCATCAGGCCAAATCGTCATCCGTACGATGGGAGGTGGTGGAGAGGCATCTGGCGGGGATCCGTGAGAGAATTCCGGCTCCGTGGTGTTTGTCGCTGGAGGCAGTGTCGCCGAGATAGTGCGTTGCTGAGTGGATGGAGGTGGTGGAAGAGTCCATTCTAATGAAGCAAACAGACGACTTCCTGGTTGCGGGGGTGGCGCAGCAGTAGGAGCCACGTACTTGGGGTTAGGAACCATGATGAACGGCTGATCCTGTGCACCCGTTTCCTGTGATGTCACAGAGGTAGTCGGAGTAGAGGGGACGACTGAGAAGTCCCAGAGGTACCAGTAGAACCTCTTCCTCTACCACGACCACGAGGTCGATTCGTGACACCTCTACCTTTCGTCATATCTGCAAAGAGCATATAACTAAACACTAGTCACGAATACAATGTAATAGCAAAGATGAAATTCATAGACATTTTAAATCACATAAAATAGCAAATACAACACAAATCATGTGTACATTTATATTATTTTCCCAATAACACAAATCCTCCCACAGTTATATCATTTGCAAAAAAATTTTGACATAACCTCCCCTAAATTTTAAGATAAGCTCCACAATCAAAACAAACTCTATGGAGAATCAATCATACATTGAAACTCAAAAACAGTCACAACACATCAAATTTTAAGAATTCCAACATAGAATTCAAATATACTATTTCAAAAGTAAGTATTGATTTTAATAATTGAATCAAACTTTTATTAAGAGCTCTTTGAGCCATTTTTATAAAAATCAGCAATATGTACATTTTAATCATAAAAATCAGCAACAATCAACAAATTATTAATCACAACTTCAAACTAATGGACGCAATCAACAACTAATCTACCTAACATCCTATATTCTAATCTAATCAACACAGAAAATAATAGAATTTGAATAATGAGAGTTGGAAAGGGGGTGCTACCTGGAGGGAACAGCGGCACTTCAGCAGCATAGTGGTAGAAGCAACAACAGCACAGCGGCAGAAGTGGCAGTTTGGTAGAGAGACGGAGAATGATCGTCGGACGACGAGAAGGGGCCGTCAGAGGGGGNAATAATGCAAGGATGTCATAAACATTATATTTGTTCTCACTTGAAATTAGTATTTTAAGACTTAGGATATTGTTAATGTAGTATGTTCTAGAGTTGCATTATAAATTTATAACTGCTGGCCTTTAGATCCAATGTTAAAATATTGGGAAATGGGAAAGTTTTAGGGTCAGTAATTTTTTAAAATGTTAGCTAATATTTAATTATCAAAAGAAAATTGAATAATTTTATATTATTAAATTTAATTTTACATTATTAAAAATAATATTAATAATTAATTGATGATTATAAAACATAAAAATTACTGGCGCCCTAACATCTCTCGAAATGAAAATTATTTGCCTAGATAAGACAACACAAAAGACAAAACGTTCTTAGATCACTAACTTTAGATACCTGGTTTTATACTTCGATTGATAGATTATTCAACAAATTTATGTTATGCATTGACTCAACTGCATGTGCTTGAGTGCGTCGGATATGATGACTGCCTTTAATTTAATTGATCAGCATGATGATACTTTAATTTAATTCATGTTCTAGTATTTTAGAGAAAAAATGTAGGACATAAGTTTTGTTGCGAGAGCTACATAAAATGTTGATTTGAGTCTGAACCTGAGATTTAGATTTTTTTTATGTGACAGCGTCTAATTTATTAATATTGAGGTATCACCTGTTTGAATTTTTTGTGAAGAAGTGAGAGATGATATCTGCAAGAGACTATGATGTTTAAATTAATAAAGATTTTAAACAGAATTTTTTGTAGATTAGAATGTGAATATACTTAAGAATTTTTAATATATTTATAGTAGAATTTCATTGTATGCGGTGGAAAGAAAAAATAAAGAAAAAAAAATTTTGATAGATGGTTGAATAGTTATCATGTCATTTTATTTTTGTTAATTTTTTAAAAGAAATTTTACATTCTTTTTACTCTCTCAACACAAATTTCTTTTCACTGTAGAATTGCTCAAAAAGAATTTACTTATTGTTTTTGTTGAACTATCACTTCAGATGTTGTTGGATTTTGTTAAGGGGAGTGCTAGAGAACAATAAAAATTTTGAATAACATGAACAACCATCAATCAAATAAAAATACACTACATTCTAATTTAATGCTACTAATTAAATTTATTCTTTTAACCTTATTAATTCACATTGTTCACACATTATTCAAAAATCTTATTAATTACCTATACTTTTCCTTCTATTAAACCATACCATTGAAAGTTGAAATATCATCACCCGCGGTCGGACTACTTCGGTGGACTACTTATCCATAGATAACGATAATATTAATAGGACAAAAAGTTCTTTAAAATTGTTTACAATAAATTTATATGCTCACAAAAAAATTTGTGAGATTTATAAGTCTAAAAAATTAAATAAATATCTAAAAATTTAAAATATTAGATTTATAAGTTTTTTAAAAATGGTAATATTTGACACAATTTAAAAATCCACTACAACAATGAATTTACTTGTTTTTCTTTAATTTTAAAAATCTACAAATTTATCACAATATATATTAAAAAAACTTACTTTCTAATACTTTAATATCTTTAGGAACCTTCGATCTCATTATCGTAGCCAAACTTGAGTCTTTTAGTTACTTGTAATTACTGTATTTAGTATTAGTAAGTTAGAATAAGTGTATTAGTTAAGAGAGTTAGAGAATAGGTAGTTAATTTGAGTTAGTTAGTTAAAATTATAACTTGTGGCTAATGATTGAGCACCTTGTATTAGAAAGTACTTTTGTCACTCTAGCTAATTTTTATTTTAGAATCTCTCTCTTGTATAGTGTAATTCCACTCTCATCTCTAATTTTTTTGCAACTAGAACAAAGATTTTCTCATAGTGGGGTGAGTGTGGAGGTTGCAAAAAAGAGTATAATCACTCCGTGTAAGAACTCGATCACAGAGAGGTTCGTGTAAATTAGTGTTTGCATGAGTTTATTCATCAATGGAAACAAACATGCAAGAAAGAAGGATAAATTCAAAAACTCAATCTTTCTCAGGAATTGAATTCCAAAATTTCGCAAGAATGATGGCGCAATTCAACGTAATGCAAGCGATGCAAGCTCAATCTTTCTCCGGTGTTAGTCTATTGCAAGATCCATTCTACCTTCATCCAAGTGAAGCTCCTGGAATTTCGCTTACAGATCTTCTATTAATCAATTCGAACTATCATTCGTGGTCCAGATCAGTGAAGATCTCTCCAAAATCGAAGAACAAACTCAAGTTCATCGATGGAACCCTAATGAAACCAGAGGAGGACAATCCTTTGTTCGAAGCTTAGGATCGATGCAACAATTTTGTTTTGTCTTGCTTACGTAGATCACTCAGCTGTGAGATTTTGCAAAGTGTTGTGCTCTGGCGCGACAATGCTCATGAACTATGGAAGGATTTAAAGCACCGTTTCTACCAGTGAGACCTCTTCTGAATTGCAAATCTTGAAGAAGAAATGTTTGCTATGAAATAAAGTGAGCTTACGATCACTTCCTATTACACGAAATTGAAGAGTTTGGGAAGATTTAGAAGAATTTAGATCTATACCTTTATGTTCTTGCTTGACTAAATGTAAATGTGGTCAGAATCTTGATATGATTAGAGAGCATAGAGAACAGTCTCATATAATACGCTTCCTTAGAAGATTAAATGATTAATATGCAAATGTTCGTTCACAAATCATGCTTGTAAAACCCTTACTAGATGTTAGCATAGTGTTTTCTTCACTACTCCAACAAGAAAGGCAAATGATGCACTTGATAGACCCAGGATCCAGATTGATGATAAAAGCTATTGAAGCTATGAATGCAAATGCACTTAGTAACAGTGTAGCTAATGCGAATGCCTTTGGGACTTATTAAGGAGGAAGCAATTACCATAAAGATAGAGGTAGGGGACGTGGTGGTAGAGGCAGAGAAAATAGTAGAGGAACTTCTAAGTTGTGCTCCCATTGTGGAAAGAGTTGGCACTTGGTTGACACATGTTATCGCAAACATGGCTTCCCACCACATATGCAAAGAAATCAATTCTAGATAAACAGTGATTCATTGAACTCAATTAACTCCATTACAGCTGCGAGTAATGATGAATGTAGCATTGAACCTTTGATTCAAAAGGAAGAAAAGATAAGTCTCGATGGCTTATTTTTCAAACAAGCAGAAGGAAGCACTTATTGCCTTAATTCAACAACAATGTAGTGACCCTCTGAGTAATGAAAAATTGGCATCTATACATGTACTATCTGCAAGTACCTTCTATCTCTTATCAATTTCCAGCCATTTTTTAACTAGTCATGACTGGATTTTGGATACATGAGCTAGTGGTCATGTATCATTCTCACTCAATTTTTTTCAATCTATAAAACACATCAAGCCTGTTCAAATAATCATGCCAAATGGTTCTCAAACTGTCACAATAATAAGTGGGACGGTTTTCTTTTCAGCAATCTTTTACTTGACTGATTTACTCTATGTTCCATCTTTTAAATACAATCTAATTTCTGTTTTTAAAGCAATTAAAGCACTTTCTTATTCTTTTTCATTCAATGTATATGATTGTGAGATTCAGGAGTTACTTACCTCGAAGATGATTGGAGCTGCTGATAAAAAAAGAGGATTGTATACAACGAGGGTAGCAGCCATACAAACAAGTCTTCCAGCTGCAATAGAGGTTGATGCATCACAACTCATGCATCAAGCACACACAAACAGCATTACTCATTCATTAGATGCAATTTTATGGCATCATAGATTAGGACATATCTCATGTAATAAGATAAAACAAATGCAAAAATCATATCCATTCATTACATATCACACCACCAATGTACCTTATTTTCCATGTCATTATGCTAAACAAAAATGATTGCCATTTAATGATAGCACTACTGAATCTCTGAATTTGTTCGATCTTATACATATGGATATTTAGGCCCAATTGCTATGCCTTTTATCTCTGGACATAGGTATTTTCTAACAATTATTGAGGACAAAAGCAAATTCACATGGTTATTTTTCATGCAACACAAAACTGAAGTTAGGAAATTAATAGAGGATTTTGTTCAATTGATTGAAACGCAACATCATAAAACAACTAAGAGCATTTGCTCAGATAATGGTAAAGAATTCTTGATGCCTTCTTTTTACAATCAGAAAGGGATTTTATACCAAACTAGCTGTGTGAAAACACCACAGCAGAATGGAGTGGTGGAGAAAAGACATCAAGAAATCTTAAACATGGCAAGAGCTCTCATCTTTAATTCTAATATACCTACTTGTTTTCGGCATTTTGCTGTAGCCCATGACACTCATATTCTAAATCGGGTACCTCACATCAAAGTGAAAGCCTCTAGCCTTTATGAAATGCTTTATCAAAAATTGCCTGAAATTAACAATTTTAAAATCTTTGGCAGTCTGGTTTATACATCTACTTTAGTGACTCATAGGAAGAAGCTTGACCCTTGAGCTTGAAAATATGTCTTCTTAGGCTTTAAACAAGGAACTAAAGGATACATTTTATTAGATACTAAGAGTAGAGAAATTTTCATTTCTAGAAATGTGGTGTTTTATGAGCACAACTTCCCTTTCAAAAATTCTATAGGGCTTATATTTTTCAACGAAACTCTAACCTCGCCCTCTAACTCATGTCCATACATATTTGATCATGACATTACTTCCAATGGTTCTGCTAATACTCATACAAATGTTTTGGACAATATGGCTTTGCCTGCTGCACTTTCTCAATTAAGTAACACTCATGATTTGTATCCTGATCATTCATCACACAACAACCTTTTTTCCTCACTAAATTTTGATTCGAGTTTGACCACACATTGCTCACATTTGCATCAACCATCACCACTGCACACAACCACACAACATGCATCAACCCATTCTGCAGCCAATTCAGCCTTGCCAACTACACAACCTAAATTAAGAAGATCAACAAGACAAAGATCTCGACCATCCTATCTCGATACCTTTCAAAGTATGCAATTCAAGACATAAGATCAACAGTGCTTAACCATCATCAATAAAAAATATCCTTTCCAATTATGTGTGTTTTGGATTCCTTAACTTCAAGCCACATGGCTCTTTCAGTTGCGATCACATAAAACACTGAACCTAGAAGTTATAAGGAGGCAATCACTGAAAGTTGTTGGAGGCAAGCAGTAAGTGATGAACTGAAAGCTCTTGAAGATAATAAGACATGGACATTGACCTCTCTTCCTCAAGGAAAGAAGGCAATCGGTTGTAAATAGATTTTTAAAATCGAATTCAAATCCAATGGTGAGATTGAAAAGACAAAAAGCCCGATTGGTGGCAAAGGGCTTCACTCAGACAACTTGCTTTGATTACTTCGACACGTCCAGTCCCGTGATCAAACTCACCACATTAAGAGTCTTATTGACCATTGCTACATCTCAAAATTGGTTGTTGCACCAGCTGAATGTCAACACTGCATTTCTCAATGGTAATTTGTCTGAGGAAGTTTACATGAAACCTCCTTTAGGCTTTCGAGTTCCTGCTGGTTTTGTGTGCAAGTTGCAGCGCTCCCTTTATGGACTGAAGCAAGCTAGTCGCCAATGGCACTAGAAGTTATGTTGTGTTCTTCTCCAATCTAGTTTCTCTCAATCTAAGGCTGATAGATGCTTGTTCACTAAGAGAGCTAGTGACTCTTTTACTTGTATCTTGGTTTACGTGGATGACTTAGTGCTAGGGGGCAATGATTTGCATGAAATTCAAAGAGTGAAGAAGATGCTTGATGAAAAATTCAAGATTAAGGACTTGGGTGACTTGAAGTTTTTTCTTGGACTCGAAATAGCATGCAGTCACAGAGCTATTGCCATGTACCAACGTAAGTATACATTGGATTTGTTAGCTAAGTTTGTATTGACTGATGTGAATCCGGTCTCTACGCATATGGATTACACGGTAAAGCTCTAAAAAACCTCAGGTACTCATTTGGGAGATGTCTCTAGCTACAGAAGATTAATTGGCTGATTGATTTACTTGACAAACACACATCCAGATATTTGCTTCGCTATCAGTAAGCTTAGCCAATACTTAGACTGTGCCACAGACACTCATTTTAAGGTTGTGCTATATGTGTTGAGGTACCTCAAAGGTGCAGCAGCAAAGGGGTTTCTCTTTCCTACCTCTGCAGACCTCAACCTGATAGTTTTTTCAGACTCGAATTGGGAAGCTTGTCCAGATACTCATCGATCCATTTTCTGGTTTTTGCTACTTTTTAGGCAAGTCCTTGATTTCGTGGAGATTCAAGAAACAACAAATAGTAGCGCGCTCATCTGCTGAGGTAGAGTATCAAGCCATGGCGCTTGCGACGTACGAAGGTGTTTGGCTGTCTTTTATTTTGCGTGACTTTCAGGCACCCTTGAGCAAACCAATGACCCTATATTGTGACAACCAGTATGCTCTCCACATTACGGCCAACTCCGTGTTTCATGAACAGGCGAAACACATCGAGATTGACTGCCACACCGTGCTAGAAAGAGTGCAAAATAAATCCTTAAAGGTACCGCCTGTTTCATCAGCTAACCAAGTGACTGATATTATGGCCAAGCCCTTATTTCCAAATTCATTTTCATTATGTGAGATCAAGTTGGATTGATCAATTTTCACACTCCTAATTTAAGGGGGTGTAGCCAGAATTTAATCTTTTAGTTACTTGTAGTAACTGTATTTAGTATTAGTAAGTTAAATAATTACATTAGTTAAGAGAGTTAGAGAGTAGTTAGTTAACTTGAGTTAGTTAGTTAGATTGTAACTTGTGGCTGATGATTGAGCACCTTGTATATATATTCTACATCACAGTAATGGAAAATACTTTTGCGACTCTAACTAATTCTCATATTAGAATATCTCTCTTGTATGGTGTAACCCCACCTTTACCTCTAAATTCTTTGCAAATTGAACAGGAATTTTCTCACTAATTAAGTAATTATATTCATTTTAAATAAATTTTTTTCTCCTCCTTAGCTATCAAACAAGGTGAAAAATAAAAACCCTTAACCACCAGATCTTAATTAGGGGTGTTCATGGATCGGAACCGATGCGCATAAAAGTGGGATTTATTCGAATTCAATCTGAAAATTGCGGATATATATCTGATCCGCACACTAATAGGATCAGATTGCGAATTTTGTGTAGGTGTCCGCATATTCGCGTATCTGCAAAAATAAAGAAATAAATAAGTAAATATTCTTTTTATATTTTATTTCAACTAATAATTATCATATATGTTGTATTATTTTAATTTATTATTTAAGAAAAATATGTTTAATATTATTATAAGAGTAAACATATTTAAAAGACTAGAAAAAATGAATATTATTAATATTTTTTAATAAAATAAGCTTTTAAAAATATTTTTGTGTTTTGTGGATATATCCGATATCCGATCCACAAATGTGCGGATCAGATCGAAGTTTAAAAACTGTGGATATTGGATCCGATCCGATAATTTTAGTACAGATCGGATCAAAATTTTGGCTATATCCAATCCGATCCAATTCGCGTTCACCCCTAATTTTAATTAACTAATTTTTTAAATCAATGTAAAAAATTTCAATCATATTTAATTAGATTTTGATTCATAAACCAAAATAGTAAAAATCAATTTTTAACTCGTTAACCAAAATCAATTTTAAAAGATAAAAAAAAAGTATAGAGAATTAACTATAGTATAAGTCAATTAAGCCAACTCTTTTTTATTTTTTATTTTTAAATTTAAAAAACTCGGATAATAGAGAATTATGTTATAAAATAAATAAATAAGAAAGATATAATAAATATAAAATAATGAAGTGTAAATAGAAGACTCTAGTATTAATATTCATCAATATAATTATCTCAATATAATAATAGAAGTAACTCGTATGTTTACTAGTATTATATATATTGTAACTTAAGACCCATAGAGAGATATAGAAAGAGAGGAAATTTTATATGTTATTGTAGTGTGTGTTTTTGCATGAGACTTAGCCTCCTATTTATATGCATACAGAAGGTAATATTTTTAACTTTATTAAATTCATTCTCTCTTGAGAATAGACGACATCCACGTAATGATTCTTCTCATAACACTCCCCTTTGGATGTCTATTTAGAATTCTGCCTCGTTAAAACCTTACTAAAGAAAAATCTAATGGGAAAAAATTTTAGTGAAAGAAAAAGAGTACAAAATCCTTTGCAATGGGATTGCCAAATTAAAACCCTTGTCAAGAAAAACCCAATGGAAAAAAACCTGATCAAGGAAAAAAGAGTACAGCCTCCCCCTCTTGTTACCGTTATTTAATACCTCGAAATTGGCGCATCTCAATCTGATGTACCAATCTTTCAAAGGATGATTTTGGAAGTAACTTTATAAAAAAATCTGCCAGATTATCGCTTGAGTGGATCTATTGGATATCAATTGTTCCTTAATTTTGAAGGTCATGAGTGAAGAAGAATTTGGGAAAAATTTACTTTGTTCTATCACCTTTGATGTATCCACCTTTAAGTTGAGTAATGCATGCTATATTATCTTCTAACAGGACAGTTGAAACTATTTTATGATCAATTAGTCCACATGATGACAGAATATATTGGATCAAACTCTTTAGCCAAAAAACTCGCGACTAGTTTCATGTATTGCTAGTATTTCAGCATTATTAGAGGATGTTGCTGCAATCGTTTGTTTCGTAGACCTCCATGATATTGTTATACCACCATATGTGAACATGTATTCTGTTTGAGATCTCCCTTTGTGTGGAGCAGACAAGTATCCTGCATTTTCATAGCCAACTAATTGTGACCTGGATCCATATGGATAAAACAATCTCATATCAACCATTCTATGAAGATATCAAGAGATTTGTTTAATTCCATTCCAATGTCTTCTGGTTGGAGAGGAACTATACCTTGCTAGTAAGTTCACAGCAAATGATATATCAGGTCGTGTATTATTAGCAAGATACATTAGCGCTCCAATGGCACTAAAATATGGTACTTCAGGATCAAGGATATCTGCATTTTCTTCTTTAGAACGGAATTGATCCTTTTCCACATCCAAAGACCTTACAATCATTAGGGTACTTAAGAGATGTGACTTATCTATATAAATTTTTTCAAGATCTTTTCTGTGTATGTTGTTTGATGAATAAAGATCCAATTTTTTGTATACTCGATCTGCAGACCAAGACAAAATTTAGTCTTTCCAAGATCTTTTATCTCAAATTCTTCTTTTAGAGCTTTTATAATTGTTGGAATCTCTTCACGGGTTCCAATGATATTTAAATCATCAACGTACACAGCAATTATAATGAATCCAGATGCAGATTTCTTTATGAAAACATATGGGAAGATACCATCATTCTTGAATCCATTCTGGGTTAGATACTCAGTAAGACGATTATACCACATTCGTCCAGATTGCTTTAGGCTATATAAAGATCTTTGCAATTTGACAGAGTATAACCCCTGCGAATATTCATTGGATGGTTTAGATATCTTTAGTCATTTAGGAACTTTCATATAGATATCACGATCTAATGATTCGTATAAGTAGGCTGTTACCACATCCATTAAATATATATGTAGTTTATGATATGCGGATACACTGACCAAATAACGCAATGTTATTGCTTCCACTACAGGAGAATATGTATCTTCATAATCTATACCATGCCTTTGTGAAAAACCTTGTGCCACAAGTCGAGCTTTGTAGCGTACAACTTCATTTTTCTCATTTCGTTTTCTCACAAATACCCATCTGTATCCAACAGGTTTTACATCTTTTGGTGTACAGACTACAGGTCCAAAGATTTCACGTTTTGCAAGTGGGTCTAACTCAGCCTTCATAGCTTCATCCCATTTTGGCCAATCACTTCTTTGTCGACATTCTTCGACTGTTCTTGGCTCAAGATCCTTACTTTCATGCATGATATTTAATGCCACATTATATTCAAATATTTCATTGATAATTGTCTTATTTCGGTCCCATTTTTCTCCTGTAAAGACATAATTTATCGAGATCTTGTCATTTTCACAATTTTCAGGTACCTGAACGTCTTCTGGCGTCAAAACTATATTAGACAACTTTAGGTATCTTTACCATGTCTTTATATTTTTCAACAAGAATAATATTTACCTATTTTCTTTTGCGAGGTTTTTTGTCTTTGAAACTAACAGGTCTACCACGCTTCTGGCGTGAATTTGTTTCAGTGGCCACTTGTCCAATTGGGACATCAATTCAAATTGGGGCATTTTCAACTCGTATATAAGATTTGGTTATCCTCTTTGTATTAGAAAATGCATCAGGCAATTCATTTACTATTTTTTGTAAATGTATAATCTTGTGAACTTTTAGTTCCCATTGACCTGATCGAGGATCTAAATGCATCAAGGATGATGCATTCTAATTAAGTTCCTTTTCAGGAAGCTTATTTTCTCCCCCTAATGTTAGAAATTTTGATTCATCAAAATGACAATCTGCAAATCGGATTTTAAATACATCTCTTGTTTGTATCTCAAGATACCTCACTATAGAGGGAGAATCATATCCAACATATATTGGAGTCCCATTTTGATGCGAGAAGGTGGTGCAATGGGAACATATATCACACACTCGAATACTCTTAAATGGAAAATATTTGGCTGCTGGCCAAAAGCTAATTGCATAGGAGAGAACTGATGGTAACTTGCTGGCCTCAAACGAATAAGTGCTACGGCATGTAAAATAGCATGCCCTAAGCCGAGGTTGGGAGATTTGTTCTCATAAGTAAGGGTCTAGCAATTAATTAGAGGCGTTTAATAAGTGATTCTGCTAACCATTTTATGTGTGAATATGAGCTACTGGATGTTCAACACTTATTCCGTTAGCCATACAATAAGCA
The DNA here is from genome assembly GCF_000816755.2 of Arachis ipaensis. NCBI lineage: Eukaryota > Viridiplantae > Streptophyta > Magnoliopsida > Fabales > Fabaceae > Arachis > Arachis ipaensis. The sequence continues at coordinate 133,652,292 of NC_029787.2, read as the reverse complement.
TCAAAGGCTTGTGAAGTAAATTCACCAGCATTATCAAGATGAATTGCTTTAATTGAATTTTCTGGAAACTGTGCTTTTAATCAAATAATTTGAGCAAGTAATCTCGCAAACGCCAGGCTACAAGAAGACAATAAGCACACATGTGACCATCTCGAAGATGCGTCTATTATGACCATAAAATATCTAAATGATCCATATGGTGGATGAATAGGTCCACATATATCGCCTTGAATCCTTTTTAGGAATTCAGGGGACTCAAATCCAATATTTACTGGTGATAGCCTTAAAATCAGCTGTTCTTGAGAACATGCAGTACAACAAAATTCACTAGATTTAAGAATCTTCTGGTTCTTTAGTGAATGTCCATGGGAGTTTTCGATAATTCTCCGCATCATGGTTGTTCTAGGATGACCTAAACGGTCATGCCAAATTATAAATTCATTTGGACTAGTAAACTTCGAATTTACAATGGCATGTGATTCAATTGCACTAATTTTAGTGTAATATAACCCAGATGAAAATGAATGTAACTTTTCTAATATACCTTTTTATTTAAATCATGAGTTGTGATACATAAGTACTCATGATTTCCCTCATTTATTGTTTCAATATGATATCCATTTCGGCGAATATCTTTAAAACTTAACAAGCTTCTTAGAGACTTGGTAGACAATAGTGCATTGTTTATTATGAATTTTGTTCTTCCAAGAAACAAAATTATAGTTCTTCCGAAACATTCTATCACATTGCCTTGAGCCAATAATAGTATTAACATATTATTCTTTTGGTACAAGATGTGTAAAATATATATTACTTTTGAGAATGGTATACGAACTTACATTATTCGCAAGGCAAACATCTTCACTGTATGTCTTTGTCATTTTTTTAAAAAATAAATAATAATAATAATAATAATAATAATAATAATAATAATAATAATAATAATAATAATAATAAAAAATAAAATAAATATTTTATTAAACGTTATTTATATACATCATACTTAAAATTCAAATGCATAGAAAATAAAACTTAACAGATAATTTTTTACATTATTTATTTACATGAGTAACTTAACAAACCCACGTATTAAACTATTCATCATTGATTAAATGACCAATATTTCTTTCAGAATCCTCAAAGAAATCAGATACTTCATAATGAGTGGTGTAATTTTCACCAATATCATTCGAAACAAAATTCGTCTTATTTTCTTTGTCATCCTTTTTCAAGGATGCTTGATAAAGATTAACTAGGTGCCTCGGGGTACGACAGGTATGTGACCAATGTCCCTTTCCACCACAACGGAAACATTTATCCTCTGTTGATTTATTTTTTCCATTGTTTCTTTCTTTATCCCACTTCTGATGAGATCCTTTCTTATAATTTTTCTTCCTTCCATAATTTTTTTTCCAAAACCTTGCCATTTACCTATTTTGAGGCAATAATTTGCCGCATTTGCTTCAAGAAATGGGGCGGCGCCAGTTGGGCGCACTTCATGATTTTTTAAAAGAAACTCATTGTTGCGTTCAATAATAAGAAGCCAAGAAATTAGCTCAATTTTTTTTAAAAATTCTTTTTCTCGATAATGCTGCTGCAGGAGCACATTCGAGGCATGGAAAGTCGAGAAAGTTTTCTCTAACATGTCATTATCAGTTATCTTTTCCCCACATAATTTCATTCGCTGAATTGTATTCATTATGAATTTAAAATCCTGTAGACGTAAGTGCATCCACTCATATTGGGTTTGATGAAGTATCACTGTCTTTTGATGATTATACCTTTCTTCAAGGTTTTTTCACATATCTGCAGGATCTTTGAGTGTGAGATATTCATTTTTCAATCCTTCGTCAAGATGACGACGAAAGAAGATCATGACTTTGGCTTTATCCTTTAATTCTGGGCAGGGGCGGAGCCACATAGTGGTAAAGGGGGGCAATGACCCCCTAATTTTAATTTTTTACATGTAAATTATATGTAAATTTCAGTTTATCCCCTTTAAAATTTTATTTTAGTATTATTTTATTATGTAAATATTTTTGACCCCCCTCTAATATTTCATCTAGCTCCCCCCTGATTTTGGAATGCATTATTTTCAACTTTAATGGTATCTTAAAGATCTATTAAATCAAGATGGATTTCAGCATCTAGTATCCATGATACTAGTTGTTTTCAAATATATCAAGAGCATTAAATTTGATCAGAGTATCGTGCTGATAACGTGTTGTAAAATAAAGAAATAAGGAAGATATAATAAATATAAAATAAAAAAGTGTAAATAAAAGACTCTAGTATTAATATTCACTAATATAATTATCTTAATATAATAATAGAAGTAACTCATATATTTCCTAGTATTATATATATTGCAACTTAAGACCTATAGAGAGATATAGAAAGAGAGAAAATTTTATATGTTATTGTTATGTGTGTTCTTGTCTAAGACTTAACCTCCTGTTTATATGTGGTTAATATTCAAATTCGTCCCTGAAAGATCACGCGATCTTCATTTTCGTCCTTGAATGATTTTTTTAATCAAATTAGTCCCTAAAAGATAAAATGTAAGTTAATTTAGTCTTTCCGTCAGTTAGATAATGACGTGACACGACACGTGGTAGGTCAGTGATACGTAGTACGTCACGTGTCACTTGACATGTAAAAAAGTTTTTTATAGTCAAAATAATCCTTGAAAGTCCAGACGCGTAAGTCATTTTTATACCTCAAATTTTAAAAATTAGTCAAACTAGTCCTTATATAATTTTTTTTATTTTTTCTTCATAATATTAAATTTGAAATATTTTTTGATGCTACTAATTTTAATAGAAATGTAATTGACAAACAAAACATTAGTAATTGTATCTTTTCTTCTTCAAATTTTTTTCAATAAAATTATCTCTCTCCTTTAATTCTTCTCAAAATCTCTCTTATTCTTTTCTATTCTAAAACATTTTTCTTACATTATTACATTTTGTTGGAATATATATATATACACTCAAAATTGAAATGTATGTATTTATTAACCTAAACAAAGTTATATGCTCAAAATCAAAATTTATGTATGTTAACCTAAACAAAGTTATACCACTATTTTTTTACTACATCTTTTTTTTTTCATTACGATATTATTTACATATAGGATGTAATGATAGTGATACTTAGAGTCAAAATTCAAGAAGATTCACAAATTTTGCTTCAATTCTAAACTTTACAAAATATTAAAAAAGTGATTCCATAAATCAGTTTTTCAATTATTGAGTTTTACTATATAAATTAAACAATAATAAAAATTATAATTTTAAAAAATTTAAAAGATTTAAAATTTAAAATAATTACTATATTATTTAGTAAAATTTAAAATATTAAATTTTTAAATATATAATCAACAATAATTTGATAAACTCATTTAAATAAAAAAATTCACATAAAAAATTACAATTTAAAAATGTAAAATTTTAAAATACAAATGACAAAACAAATTTATAAAAATTTAATTATTTTTATTATTTTATGTAAAGAGAATTTTGTTTATTAAGGTTTAAAAAATAATATTAAAATTAGTAGTATAAAAAAATATTAAAAATTTAATATTATAAAAAAATTATATAAGGACTAGTTTGACTAATTTTTAAAATTTGAGGGATGAAAATGACTTACGTCCGAACTTTCAAAGACTATTTTGACTATAAAAATTTTTTTTACATGTCAAGTGAGTGTCACTGACTTGCCACGTAGCATGTCACGCCATCATGTCACATGGCACTTCACGTGACACATCATTATCTAAATGATAAAAAAACTAATTTAACTCACATTTTATTTTTCAGGGACTAATTTGATTAAAAAAATTATTAGAAGACGAAAATAAAAATTACGTGATCTTTTTAAAACTAATTTAAGTATTAACCCTATTTATATGCGTATAACATTTTCGACTTTATTAAATTCATTCTCTTTTAAAAATGAATATCTGCGTAATGATCCTTATCACAAACAATTATTTTTTATTTTGTTTTGTAACTAAGCCTATTTTTTAACTAATTAGTTAGAATTGACTTCACTCTAGTTGGTTTCCGAACTGAACCGTTTTTTAAATACTCCAAAATCTCTGTCTCTCCTCCGCCTCTCCCATCCCAGCCGCGAGTTCCATCTTTCTCATCCAGCCAGCCGCCGTGAGTTCTGTTCTCACTCTCCCAGCTGCGCGAAGTTCTCTGGATCTCTTCTCCTCCCCGTCGCCTTCGCCTTCCAGTAATCGTCGCGTCACTTCCTGCGGTGTCCTCCAGTCGCCGTCATCGACTCAGTTTGGATAGGTCCTCTACT
>NC_029787.2:133641988-133646862 GCF_000816755.2 Arachis ipaensis | reverse complement strand
CTCTACTCCTCTCTTTTTTTTTTTTTTGGGTCAACATCCTCTACTCCTCTTCGATCCAAACATTATATTCTGTTTTGTTTCTACTTCCAAAAAGAGATTAACTAGTTTTTATCTTCATGTTGAAGGCCCACTTAGACATATTCAAATTAAAATTGAGGAAGTCCAGAATGATAAAAGGGCTGAGGGCCCAAGTTCTTATTGTCTGTGACTCTCCAAACACTATCGTGGAATCCTCATTGTTGTTCAGTTAAACCCTGCGAGCTGCAGCATCTTGAGTCAAACGAAGGGTTTAAGAAGAAGAAAATGGAGGAACAAAAGAAACGCAGCATTCCGGTGCTGCCATGGATGCGAGACCCTCTAGACCTTACTCTCTTCCAACAGATTCCTCTCCATACCCTCCCTTCCCTCCACCCTAAGTAACTCTCACTCATTCTATCCATATTCCTTTTCATTTTCTTTTTCAAAAAATATAATGATTATGTTTTGTAATTTTGTTTTTTAGGTTGAAATTATCACTGGAAAACATGGGGATTTCCAACCTGTTCCCGGTGCAAGTTGCGGTATGGCAAGAAACCGTTGGGCCCGGGAAATTCCACCGAGACCTCTGCGTTAACTCCCCCACTGGCAGTGGCAAGACCTTGGCCTACGCGCTCCCCATCGTACGCTGCCGGTCAGTCTTCCGTTGCGGACGAGATTTCAGAACTGGTGTACTCGCCGGAATGTGAGTTCGGGATTTCTTACGATCCGGAAGAGGTTGCATTTCGTGTTCGGAGACGATTGAGGAGTAAGGTAGATATATTGGTGGCAACCCCCGGAAGATTGATGGATCATATCAATACCACCAAAGGCTTCACTCTTGAGCATCTTCAATATCTTGTAAGTAGTAGATTGCACTATATCTCAAATCTCACAAATATAATGTTGAACGTAGTGTGTGTTAATTGTTTACAAATCAAATGGTTTCAGGTGGTTGATGAAACGGACCGGCTACTCCGTGAGGCCTACCAGTCATGGCTACCTGCTGTGCTTGAATCGGTGCAGTTGAATGAGGATAACACTTTTGAACCCAGTGATTCGTTTTTACCTTGTTCCATGGGTGTGTTAACAACCAGAAGAAGATGGTGAGTTCAAAGTACCTTTTATCTTGGCTTTTGAGGTTTTAATGACTAGATTTAGACTTTTGGTTGTGTTAGGACTTAGGTTTTTCAAATTGGATTATATGTTTGAAAATCGGAAGGATCCATTTTGCATACCTTTTTTCCCCCTTTTTATTTAAATTTAATACAAAAAATGAATGTTTATTGTAAAAGTGTACATTTAAATTGTTATTATCATTACTATTATGTTTTTTGTAGTGGAGTTGAGAGGGGTTTCAAGGATAAGCCCTACCCTAGGCTGGCAAAGATTGTCCTGTCTGCGACAATAACTCAGGACCCAGGCAGGCTTGTTCAGCTTGAGTTGCATCACCCTTTATTCCTGAGAGCTGGGCCAATGCGTTATCGACTCCCAGAAAATCTGCAATCCTTCAAATTGGTATGAACCTGCATGGTGATTTTGTCTCTTTTAAATTACGCCGGAGTTGTATGAAAAGATTACTTAAAGCTAAGATACTTTCTGCTGACATGAACCATTATTAGTAGTGTTGCTCTCAACCTTTCCTCCAATCCCTGTTTTAGTACCAACCCCCAACTTTTAGCTTTTCCCTTTTTTCTATATGTTATTATCTTTTGCTTTGAATAACCTGGATGTGTTATTCTGTTGGAATCCAAAGCATAGCTAGTTACAGCACTCACACACAGATAAGATTGCAAGGTTCTGAGATTGGTTGGTGGATGAAAGTATTTCTATTGTTTGTTCAAATGGCTTTTCACTTTAGTAAATTTTTAAGTTGACAAGTGATACCTGACAACTAGAAGTTCCCTTGTAATTCTATTTATTTATTTTTGTGCAGATCTGTGAAAGAAAGGTCAAACCCTTGTACTTGGTTGCCCTTTTAAAATCACTAGAAGGAGAAAAATGCATAATTTTTACAAAATCTGTGGAATCTACACATCGTCTCTGCAAATTGCTTAATTGTTTCGGAGATCTGCAAATTGATATCAAGGAGTACTCTGGTCTTCAACATCAACGTGTAAGAAGGTATTTTGTTACATTCTCACTGAACAAAGAAAATATAGAGTCATGTATGATGAATGCTTCCTTTGATCTTTCAATTATACAAAACTTGCTTCAAAAGAAGACACCACTCTCCTCTGTGTTGAATCCAATTTTTTTGTTGTATTATTGCCACTGAAATCTTAACAAGGAAAGAAATTTGGAATTTTCAAGGTATCTCATTCACCTAAAGCAAAGCTCCTACACTTAGCCAAAGTCGCACGACAAGCAACCATGTTTAAGAAAGTTTAGTTTCCTTCTCCCTAGGCATTCCATCAACTTGATGGTTGTACTCTACAAATTGGTCAATGAGAGAAAATCCATTAAGTAATCAACAAATCTGGTTATAATTGTTAAATGAGGAGCACTATTGGTCATGATAAATATAGACTAATTATGTAGATATGTAGATTTACACTATAATCTGATGCGGTGTGTATGGATTCACCATTAAGTGTTGGTGCACTCTGCTTCTATGTTTCTTAGCATGTCATATTATGTTTTTGGAATATATAGTTTTGAAATTATTTACAGATATCAATCTGTTCATGTCCTTTTGCCTAAGAACTATAGATTTGGAATCAGTTGATCCTTGACCCAAAAAACCTGCTTTCCTGCAGTAAGACCCTGAATAATTTTCGGAAAGGCGAGTTTCAAGTGCTTGTATCTTCTGATGCAATGACTCGTGGAATGGATGTGGAAGGGGTAAGAAATGTCATTAACTATGACATGCCCAAATACGTGAAGACCTATGTTCATCGGGCTGGTAGGACTGCTCGAGCTGGCCATACTGGGCGCTGTTTCACATTGATGTCCAATGATGAGGTTTGAGGTCACCCTCTCTCACTAATGATCACATGGTCATTTTTAGCGACTAGATCAAAGTGTATTTGTGTTTAATAAATTAGAAAAGTAACGTACACACTTTATTTCTGAATGTTAGTTGATCACCGTTATTATGTTGTTGCTCTCTCTCCCATTTTGTTCACTGCTATATTATTTACCGGTGGAGATTAAGAATATAGAATAAATCACAAAAGATGTCCCCGAATAATTTATACGTTGTCAAAAAATACCCTCATAGTTTAAAATGCACTACAAGTACCCAGACACGAAGAAAGACCATCTCCGTAACGAGACCATGAATAGTGTAGGAGACAGCCACATAAGCATTGTCGTTTGCCACTTCATTAGTTTTCGTTAACGGAGACAACCTTTCTTCATGTCTTGGTACTTTCGGCATTTTTTTAAATATTTTGAGGGTATTTTTGTCGTTATCTTATCAGGATATTTTTTCAGCAAATAAAGAATTCGGGGACATATTTGGTAGTTTACTCAAGAATGTATTGTTTTGTTAATTTCTTCTTAGCGACATTAGGAACTGAATAATTCTTGAACACTTCTCAAATCTTATACCTCTCAGGTACGACAATTTAAGAAGTTGATGCAAAAGGCTGAGGCTAGTTCTTGTCCCGAGCACATCATTCAATCCAGTTTGATTGAAGCACTTCACCCTACCTATGAATCAGGTACATGTGCTAATTCCAATTTTCGTGTATATCAACGGACAAGTTTCTCAACCAACCTAGTTGGAAACAGAGAATAAGACTCAAACATCAGTTTAATAGGCCACTTTATTACATGCTTCATCAAGAAGATTTTGCTTAATCTTCATAATCTTATAGTGAAAAAAAAAATGCCTTTTATGGATCATTGCTTCCATGCTATATCTCTTCAACTAAGGTGTACTGATTTTCCGCATTTAAATTAATTAATTAATTAATTTCCCACCCATTAATAAGCATGTTGAATCGAAGTATCATATTCATCTGCTTCAGAAAATGTCTTAAATAAGATTTACTTTCTATTGTGCATGGACCTAATTTGAATTCAAAGCTTCCTTTGTTGACTTTTTTGCTGTTTTGGAGTTTACATTAGATGTTCCAATTTTTTGGCAGCATTGAAAAAATTCAAGGAGAAGATTTCGAAGGCACGAAAGAAGGCAAATGATTAGAATCTTGTGGATGGAGCATATACATTGAAAAATGATCATTCATAGGAATAGCTTATCAAAGAGACCGGGAAAAAATCCTCTAAAGTGACAATGTTAGTAAAGCGGTAAAGTGATGCTTTAATCACCTTTGAATTTGTAACATTTATTATTTGTGAGCCTTACTATCTTAATTTAATGGTGATTAATAGAGTACTTTTTTCTCTAAAGTAACAATACAACTTTAGAGAATCCGAATCCCACTGACTGAATCATCCTGCAAAGGATTCGATTTGACTGAGAAAGAAGTCATTCAATGAATAACAACAGTCTGAAGCATATTATGAGGGCATGAACAGAGCTCTTGCGATCCCTCGGTAGTGGTGGATTTTGTGCATTCCTTGAAGTTTTTCTAACGGGATGCTTCCTTCACGGACGGGGCAAATGGATGAGATCATGCAGAAGTTCCGTGACAATGAGAATTGCAAATATTAATGAATAGATTTGTAATATTATTTTTATTTTTTCTAGTTGAAACATTCATTTCTCTGACGAGGAAAATATTTGAAGTTCTTAAGAAAGTGAGAATTTATCGTATACTTCTGAAAAGCCTCTTAGCATTCCCAAAGCAGTTTGATTAGGGGTGTAAAATGTCTGACGTTATAAACAAATGCCTGATTTTCACACTTATAGCTAAACAATTAATAATTGCTACGTCTACATAAAAAAA
>NC_029787.2:133639617-133641856 GCF_000816755.2 Arachis ipaensis | reverse complement strand
CCTAAAACATCAATTATTTTATATGTACACTAAAATTAATTATTTATGTAAAATAAATATTAAAATATAAAATATATATATTAAAAATATATAAATATAATTAATTTTTTGTATGTATATAAGATTTTTAAACAATTTTATAAACTGCGACTGGATTAAAGTTATTTTATATGAACAGAAGTGTGCTCGTTTGTTATTTTTATCAAGTAATTTTGATGTTTCAGCTGGTAGTTTGCTTCAATACAAATTGACCAACCAACACAACATTAAAAAAGAGGGGAAAAATCTGCTCAATCAAATTATACTAGCCCACCATTTTTATATTTGTAGTTTGTTATTTTCCCGAACAACTTTTTTTTATAAGAAAAAGTATTCAAACAAGTAGAACTTTTAATTGTGTTCCAACCTCGTCTAACAACTTCACATCCTTTGTCCAGCTAAGTTGAGTCTCGCATTTTGTTGCCACTATTTTCAATTGGTTGGGGTTTGAGATTTAAAAATTCAAACAATAATATATACGTGTTGGAAATATACATCGATAAGTTGAGATGGCCGAGTTGGTCTAAGGCGCCAGATTAAGGTTCTGGTCCGAAAGGGCGTGGGTTCAAATCCCACTCTCAACATTAATTTTTGAAACTGTTATAACTTCATTGCCAAGAAACATATAGATGATGATGAGTTAAGATCCTGTACAGCGTGGCAAACAATAACAATAAGCGCAGAAACAGCAAGCTCTCTACACACACGGCATCTCTTGTTCATCCAAATAAACCATTGAACAGGATACAGTTTCATTTTAACAACTCAACTCAACTACCTAATTAAACAGGACCACAACACAACATAACACAAGAGAATAAAAATAACTAGCAGCAGCTTCATCAATTTGTTGCAGTGACTCGTCATTATGAATGATAACCAACAGCCACCATCATCAGTGATTCAAAATTGAGAGGGATCTGTGAACTTCCTTCAGGAAATACTTTCCATTGTTGTTAGCACTCGCAATTGCTGCAGCAGCAGGTGATGATGAAGAAGAAGGTGATGACGGTGATAATGGTGAAGAGCCTTTAGGGGAAGAAGCGGCAGATGAAGAATCACTAGAGCTACTAGTTTCCCTCTCCTCTTCGGTGATTGTGTCCAACATCTTTCTTGTTCTGTGCCTCATCACAGTAACATACTGTGGTGGTGCAACCTCCATGAACAACCTTGCAAGCCTAGAATTCGCCATTATTATATTTTTCAAGTACTTAATTGAAACTGTTTTGTGAAGAAGAAAATTAAAGAAAGAAGAAATGAAAGCAGTAATGATGAAGTAGTTCTGTTTGGTTGAGGATGGAATGAAGAAGTGGGCATAGGTTCAATTTATAAGGGTTAATTTTACACTAGGCTTGAAAGGAGTGAAGGGTCATAGTCATAAATGGTTAATTCAAGTTTTTATTTTCTAGTGCCGGCTACAGCTTTTGATATTTAATGCTGGTGTTGTGTTGCTATCTGGAGACTTTTTCATACTGTAGATAACCCTTGCACTTGCACGTATCCGTAGAAGATATGGTTTTTGTTGTGCATGCACTAGCTTCCAAATTTGTACTTTTTTGGGTGCTTTTAATGCATTGACACGTTTCCTCACATGAACATTTTCTTTCACATTTATTGGCGGCTAAAAGGAGTGGAGGAATTTTAACCGTACAATTGTTTAAGTTATGGTGGTCGTTGCTTGGATTTTTTTGTTATGCTTATGCATGTTTGAATCATGAACTAATTAACGCTGCAAATTGGTGCCAAGTGTACCATTCATTAATGTTAATTGGCGGTGAGGTTTGGCACTGCATTAATCTTTTGAGGTTGAACTGACCCGACCATTCTCCATCAGAAATGTTTAACTATACGTCTTTATTTAGAATCTCTACTAACTCAATTTTCACCTATGAATAGTCAACAAAATTTTATAAAGTTATAGGTCTAATGTAAATAATAATAACCTTTTCATTATTATGTCACTAATTTTTATTCATGCATGAAGATGCAAGGATAAAGCAAGATATATCTAAATCACTACCATCGCCATCATAGCTACCGTCCACAGCTTCCTTTTTATTTTTATTCAATTCTCATTCCCCATCTTCGAGGGCATTGGCCCCTGAACTGTCGTATGCAACACATATTGTGGTTCATTCATACTAGCTCTTCAAATTTTCTAATATATATATAATTTCCTTTGCACAAAACATTTCGTTTT
>NC_029787.2:133635603-133639536 GCF_000816755.2 Arachis ipaensis | reverse complement strand
ATTGTAATTTCTTTTTTTTTTTTTTAAATGCCTTCTTCCAACAACTTGGAAAGAATAATACCAAGAAAAGGATGAGAATGATGATGAACAGGTGTGGACCATAAACGAGGTATGAGGGGATGAATTATATATGAAGTTGTAGCAATATGTTTATTTTGGATAAGGTTGTAGAAATAGGCCAACATGCTAATTTGTCTTCCTTCTTCATCATTCTTCATTCGTGGTATTGGTAGCTAGAGAGATCTTCACGTGAACATGGTGTCTTATTTTCATTAATTATTGTCTGATGCCACTAATTTTTTAAGTCAGGTAGTAAAGTGACAAATAAATCTTAAAGATTTACCACTATAAAAAAGTTATCGAATATATCGTTAGATTTATTAGTAAATTTATTAAAAAGATTTGTTGGTAACTTGTTTATCATTAAATTTAGTGGCGGAATAAATCTAATAGTATAAATTTTGTTGGTAATTATTTATTGGCAAATTTTTTTATCCGTTGCTAATTATCAGCAAATTTTAAATTTTTAATTGACAAAATTTTGGACTTTGTTATCGAATCTGTTGACCTTTCATCTTCAGTCTCAAGCTCCTCTACTAAGGATTTTGTAATTTTTCTTCTTCAAAAGATTCTTTTATCTGTTCTTCAAAATTTTTTAATGAGCTGTAACAATGAGAGAGTGCATAAGTGACTATTAAACTAAAGATGTTACTTACATTCTGAAAAATCAATCTAAATTAAAATTATAAACATAGATTAAAATAATAAACCAGAACTAAAGTAAAATAAACTATAAGAGACATAAGTTAATTCCGTAATGAAACTCAATCATATGCAATTTGGTGTTTCTGATACCAAATTTAATTGCATAAACTAAAAGTGATATTGATATTAGATCACAATGAGAAATTTAAATCGAACAACAATAGAGAGCACAATACAAAGACAACAAAATCAAGCCACAAAACAAGTATGAGGAAAATACTAATCCATAGAAAGTAATACAAGTACTCAACATGTTGGATTATTTTAAATCGAAGTATAAAGCATACATCTATCAATAGATAAGTTAAAGAAGCTTAATACTAATTTCACACTATGGGTTATGATTCCATTTTATGATATTAACTGTTTATTTAATTGCAAGTCATGTATACAAAGAAGCTTTCATACAAGATGATTCTATAAATGAAATATTTAATAATAAAGACAGCATAAGTGCTTATGAATTGACCAACACACCTGAAATTTGCTAATTAGACTGATCTTTTGATGAGCTAGATCAGATACATTTGATGATCATTCTGCAGAAAAAATAAAATAAACAAAGAATAGTTTAGTACAAAATTTTTAACTATTTATGCCATGAATAAAAAAAAGAGTCAACCACATGCATTAAGGAACAAGGGAATAAATATTTTTATTTTATCAATTAGGTAAATATTAATAATCTTGATTTTACCTATTTAGTGCTAATTGATGAATTCTTTAAGAACAATCAATTACAAATCTTTTTTATAATAGTATTAAAAATTTAAGATAGAGTTTTTCGGTATCAATAAATCAATGTAATAAAAAATCACTGATTCTGATAATAAACATCAACATTGAAATATTTATGATCACAACAACTGAGTTTTGAAAAGTTGTTGATCTTGAAATTGAGTTAACCGCCCTTTAGTTGTTGCATTCTCTAGTGATTAAATATTTTTGAGGAAGTTAGAGAATACTAGAATAGTGTAACAAAAATCATATATTTTTTACTACAGTAACTTGGATTAAGTTCTTTACAGTTTCGGTCTTTAATTTTTATTTTTTTGAACTTGGTATTTCAAAAAATAAAATTTTCAAAAAGTTTTAGTCATTTTTATAAAATAGTCACAGAGCTACACATCTATAAACAATTTAATTATCTGTATCTTTAAGTAAAAGACCTATCTTAATTTTATTATCAATTTACAAATTGATTCTTAATAAAATCTAAAGAAACCAAATAACTAATTAACATGATAAGGGGACGCTGAAAGAACATTTTATAAGTTGGACTGAGATATTAGCTAGCAAAGAAGAGCGTAAGAGGTGGTTGATGGGCTTTTGTGCGATTATCTGGAACATCTAGCTAAAAAGGAATAGAAAAATTTTTCAGAACAAAGGAAAAGGGGTTGTTGAGGTCATCCATATGTCCTTCATGAACTATAAAGAGCGGTTAGTAGGTCATCCATATGTCCTTCATGAACTATAAGGAGTGGTTAGGTGTGGATCCTTATTGTTGTTGATGGCAATGCCGGAGATGACAATGGGATAAACAGTAGTCTTACTTGGAGTTGCATAGTTTAGTTTATGATTTATTTGGTTCGTTTGTTATTGTTCGCTCCACTTGATGTGTTGAGCTTCTTTCTTCAAAAAAAAAAAAATCTAATTAACATGATAAAAATAAAAAACAGAGAAATGTAGGGAAGGAAAAAGACACAACTAGATAAAAAAAGAAGGGTAATATCACAATTGATGGAGGCAAGCGACAGCAAGAAAGAAACAAGCTCCTCCATGGCAAAAACAAGCTCCAGGTGGACGCTACTCAACAGCGATGATGGCTGGAGTCATCGTGGGAAGCAGTCAATGATGGCAAAACGGCAGCGAATAGTGGTGATGGGGACTGACAGCGAGAGAGAAAAGGGAGAAAAGTGAGGTTAATGATGTTACAGAAATGGAAGGGAAGACTTCACAAATTTGAATTTAGGGTCAATTTTATCGGCGGGCTTACCGTCAGAAAAATCCGCCGATAACGCATAGCTTGTGACAAAAACGGCGTGTTTCATTTAATTACCTTACTATCGGATTTTTTTCTCTAAATCTGACGCTAATGATCGTGCCAATTTTTCTTTTCTTTTCTCCAATTATATTTTGAAATCGAATTTGACGATAACTTTTTTACACGACGAATTTATTGCCAAATCTGCCAGAAAATTCGCCGCTAACCTCCGACATTAAATTCAACGATATTCAACATTTTTTTTATAGTATACACTTTAAACATATTAGTTCCTAAAAACAAAGAAGTTCTCTAAAATAATTAGTGTGAACACAATACCTTTAAATTAGTCCCTATTAGAATAGAAAGTCTATATATATAAAATGTAAATCATTAAAGATTTATTTAACACTTTACTCTATTTTTTATATATAAAATTTTGGCATTTTTAAGTTTGGATCCGATCCGATTCGTACATTTGCAGATCGAATCAGATCTAATCGGATATATCCACAAAATATATAAATATTTAAAAAAATTATTTTTATTTAAAAATATTAATAAAATATTATTTTTTTACTCTTTTAAACATGTTTACTCTTAAAATATTATTAAACATACTTTTCTTAAATAATAAAAATAAAATCATACAATATATATAATATATCAATTGAAATAAAATATAAAAAAATATTTATTTATTTATTTATTTATTTTTGGAGATCCCCGAATATGCGAATACAAACATAAAATTCGCAATCCGATAACCTTGTGAATCGGAACCGATCCTATAACCTTACGGATCAAATCGATATCCACAATTCTCAAATCAGATTCGGATAAATACCGCAGATATCGGACCCATGAACACCTGATATTGTTTGCTCCTCTCACTCACTCACTAATGACTCTACCGATTCTATTATTAAGATAATGCTCTGACTCCTTATTAGCTAGGCGGTCGAATTTTCTTTCAAATCCATTCTGATGATCAAGCTATTTCCTAATACTTTCAACAATGGTGGTTCATACCACTTGAATGCTATGAGGTTCTATTATGAATGAGATCTTATTGCTGAATTTGTTATGTTGTATCATCTATCATCATTGTCAACATCATATTAGATCACATGTCTATATATTAAAAGAAGAAACAACAGCACATGCATGCATGCAGCTTCTAA
>NC_029787.2:133631418-133635539 GCF_000816755.2 Arachis ipaensis | reverse complement strand
TATATGGAAGACAAAATTGAACAATTTGCACCATATGCCATGTAGCAAGCTAGCACTTGATGACCCCCTTCACCTATCATTAATAAATGAGCCCCATAATATAAACATCACTTATGCCGTATTAGGGAGGGTACGTATAATACATACAAGAGAGGAATAAGACTACTCATGTTTTCTTTTCTTTAAGTAATTTTCTTCATTAGGCCCTAAAACCAATTAATAGAGAAATAGAAGCGGTTGCATTCAGCCAGTAGTGGAAAATAATGAATAACGACTAATAAAAGAGGAACAAAAAGGAATAATGCCAAACTCAGCATTTATGCTGTAAAGCAAGTGTATGCCGCCATGGACCTGGCTATCTTTATTTATTTATGTATTTTTGTTCTTTTTTATTTCTTCAAACATGCATGGTGTGGTCATCGATGGCGCTCAACCATGTCATGCTTATATTATAATGATAAGTGCTGTATTGCTTTCTAGCTACTTTCACTTCTTCCTCATGTATGATAATAAAAAATAAAAACTACGTGTAGTTATTTTTATTTAGCTAAATTTATTAAATTATTTAATAATTTTTAACTTTTTTTTATAGATATAGAGACATAAAGTTCTAAAAAAAACTAGATAGATATTATCTTAAAAAAAGCAGTTTCAATAAAATCTATATGAAAATTTAAAGAAATACATGAGGGAATAGAGAAAAAAATGACATCCCAACTGAAACGCATGCTCTTGCCATGTCAATCTATCTGCATAAGCATTCATTTTTCAGAATTTATGAGTAATGTTTCAATTGTTTAGTCTACTGTAACGATATTTAATAGCTAAAACTAATGCTCTTGTAGAGTGCAACTCGATGGTTCCTTAAAGACAGAGACTTACTACTACTTTAGAATCTACCTACATGCAAACATTCATGTATCCAAGGTTTAGAGTTAACTCTAACCCTAACAGAATAGCTTAGAGTGTATTATGGACCATCTAAGTTAATTAGTCACTAGTCTAACCAATAGTCAGTCACTCATGTAACTTAGTTAGTTAGCTTTTCTTCAATATAATTGATTAGTTAGTTAGAGTACCCTTCCCTCATTAAGCAGTTAGACCCTTATATGTTATGTACATGAATATATATCCCATCTGTAACAGAATTAATCAATGAGATCACTCATTTTCTCTCTGCATTTGCATGTTATAACATGGTATCAGAAGTGAATTCTCTTCACGATTCTGCTACACTTTTCTTCTCCTGGTGATTTTTCGGAAAAATTTTTTGATTTTCTTGCCTCTTTTTTCTTCTCCTTCCTTTCTTTTTCAAGATGTTTGCTTCACCGATTCCAATCAAGATGTCCACAATCTTTGAATCGAATCCCTCCCAAGGCAACTTGACCTCTCCGGCACGGTCTTTGCCGATTTCTCAGCCGCTCCAAAAAGACAATTATGGTTCGTGGTGCAGATCGATGCATCTTGCATTGAGTGGCAAACGCAAGATTGGCTTCATTGATGGTTTTTTGCAGAAACCAGATCCAACTGTTCATCTCGTGCTTGCAGAATGCACCAACGACATCGTCACGACGTGGTTGTTAAACTCGATCTCCAAGGACATTGTCACGAGCGTGATCTACGCGGGTTCAACTGCTCTCCTTTGGCAGGACCTGGAGACTCGTTTCTCTCAAAGCAATGCACCTCGTATCTTTGAGCTGAAACGATCTCTCATGTCACTGACCCAAGGCTCTCTCTCTGTTTCACAATATTTCACAAAGTTGAAGATCCTTTGGGAAGAACTCAATACCTTCAAGCCTCTGGTCTCGTGCTCCTGCGGTGGTGTTAAATCGATTCAAACCTACCTCGATCAAGAATATGTCATGCTGTTCCTCATGGGGCTCAATAAAAATTTGGCAAATGTTAGAAGCCAAATCTTGTTATCAGATCCCCTTCCTTCAATTGACAAAGTTTTCTCTCTGGTCTTGCAAGAAGAGAAACAATGTGCACTTACTTCTCCTTAACCTAGCCAGCACATGGTATTCGCAGTCAAGTAGTCTCCGAAGTTCTCTCTGCATCAAAATTCGAAGCCAAAGGGTAAGAAAGATCGTCTAACTTGCTCTCAATGTGGACTCATGGGACACACTGAAGACAAGTGTTATCGCCTTCATGGCTATCCACCAGGCTATCTGCAAAACAAGACTCCCAAGCCTTAGGTGCATCATGTGGCTCAAGTGAATCATGCTCAAGAAGTGCAAGATTCATCAGTCACCTCTCCCTTCTCTCTCATGGCAGCTCAATACAACCAATTGATGGCTCTTCTTCAACCATAGCAAGCTGTTCAAGACATTGAACCTGAGATATGTGCAGGTGAAGTGTTCTCTTCTTGTTACATGAACCAAAAGGCAATTCCAATTGTCTGGATTGTTGATTCAGGTGCTACCACCCACATCACCAACTCCTTTAATTCTCTAATTGAGCCAAAATCATTATCTAACCACTTTGTTGCTTTATCTGATCATACCAAAATCCGTGCATTAGCCATTAGTAATGTTGTCCTCAACCCTCTTTAACACTTGTTAATGTCATATTCATTCCATCCTTTAGAGTCAATTTGATTTCGGTTAGTTCCCTTCTAAAATTGTCAAATTGTAGTGTCCATCTTTCTGACCTATCATTTGTGATATAGAAGAAGAACTCCAAGCAAGTGATTGGCAGAGGTGATGAAGTTGATGATCTGTTTGTTCTACAATCACCACCCTTAATGCATGCTCCCTCTCTTGATGTTGATAATTGTCATTTAGTTTTTTCTGTTAGTAGCTCTACTTGACATGCAAGATTAGGTCATACGTCTGAAAAAGTCTTCAATAGGTTGAATTCTATTTTGTCTTCAACACCCTTAAAATTCAATCACTCCAATTGTGATGTGTGTCCATTAGCCAAACTTAGGCGTTTATCCTTTCAATCAAATAATACCTTTTGTTCTTCCATTTTTGATTTGGTTCATTGTGATATTTGGGGGCCTTATCGTGTCTCTACATATAATAATATGAGATTTTTTCTTACTGTTGTGGATGATCACTCTAGATTCACATGGACCTTCTTGTTGAAACATAAATCTGATGCTGCTAATACTCTTATCAATTTCTTCAATATGGTTGAGACTCAATTTAAGACCAGGGTGAAGCAAATGCGATCGGACAATACAGGTGAACTTTCCCTCACCGAATACCTCAATTCGAAAGGGATAGTGCATCAATTCTTATGTGTCGAAAGGCCTGAGCAGAACTTCGTAGTTGAACGAAAACACCATCATTTGCTCAATGTGGCTCAATCTCTATTCTTCCAATCCAATGCTCCAATTGAATTTTGGGGCGAATGTGTTCTGACTGCCACATTTCTAATCAATAGATTGCCAAGTCCAGCCCTTCAATATAGCTCACTATATGAGAAGTTATTCTCCGAACAGTCAGACTACCATTCTTTACGGGTCTTTGGTTGTCTAGCTCATGCTTCCACCCTCATTTCCAAATAACACAAATTCTCTCCACGTGCAGTGCGCTCAGTTTTCATTGGATATCCTTCTGGCTACAAGGGATATAAGCTCTATGATCCAATCGCTAAGAAGATTTTTATCTCGAGGGACGTTACCTTTGTGGAGTCTGAGTTTTCATTTCAACAATCCTCTAAGACTTCCAGCACCATTGTTGATATCTTTCCTGATGTGGTCATGCCTCTTTTCCTTCCCGATGTGACACCTAGTTCCTCTTCACCTGCCACCAATGTAGAGCCACAACTTCAACAAGTCTCAGCTTCATCTCAGGCGATTCCCACCACTGAGCCTCGCCGAACATCTAGACCATCAAGACCACCTCCGTACCTCAAGGATTATCAATGCCACAATGTTTACCACATGAATTTTAAACATCTCTCTCAACCTCACTGTGCTTTCATTGCCAATGTTGCTGCAATCCCTGAACCTGCCTTCTTCCATCAAGCAGTCAAGTTTCTAGAATGGCGAAGAGCAATGGATGAAGAGCTCCAGGTAGGGGTGGCAAGAGTACCCGAACCCGCGGGTACCCGACCCGCTCGGGGCGGGTTTAAACCTGACCCGAGGGCGGGGCGGGTTTTGATCGGGGCGG
>NC_029787.2:133625241-133630138 GCF_000816755.2 Arachis ipaensis | reverse complement strand
CTTAATATATATATATATATATTAGGGTTTGCCTCCAATCCACCAACCATCAGAGATCAGACCTGAGACCCCAAGTCCCTTTGCTCTTCAGCTCAGCCTCTCATCTCCTCTCCGCCATTGCGCCGTCGCTTCGCAGCTCCTTGCCGTCGTTGCAATTCCTTGGCGTCACCACTTAGTCCCACTGCTCCTTACTGTCGCTGCTCACCTCCCGCCTGCCGTCGGCCCGTCGCTGCTCAGCCGCACAACTCCTCGCCCTCGCTGCTCAGTCGCGCAACTCCTCGCCCTCGCTGCTCAGCTCGCACAGCTCCGTAAGTTCCTCTCTCTCTCTCTCTCTCTCTCTCTCTCTCTCTCTCGTGCTCTCTATCTCTCCATCGTTGTGAGATCTAAGTTCTTCTCTTGTTCTTCCACAGATTCATCGCTTGGTCGCTGTCGCTGTGAGCTTGTCCGTCGCTGTTGCATGTGAGCCTGTCACCGAAGCCCTTTTTCTCTGTCTCTAACCACCGGTAAGTCTTTGAGCCCCTCTGTGTTTGCAGATTTGCCATCCCACAGGCATGCTCTACTAGATTTGAAAAATTAAAGTTGTTTTGATTGATGAGAAGTGCATATTTAGTTTTGATAACAATATTTTTGACTGATAAGAAGTGCATGTTTAGTTTTGATTTATCATTTTTATGCATTTTGAATTTTGATTTTAATCTGATTTTGTAATTGTCATTGAGTACTGAATGGACCCCTCAAGATTAGAGTGATTTGGTTTATGAAAGGGAATATGCCCAAGGTGTTCTAATTATGGAGAGAATTGGGCATTTGAAATTAGCAGAATTAGTAATGTGCGGAAGTGTTCTGAATTTTTTTATTATTACAAAAATTAGTAATGCCAATTTGTTGATTAGGTATTTCTAATAAACAAGTAGGTAGACATAGGGTAATTAATAGATTCCAAGTTGTGAAACTCTATGATCTGAGTGTTGAGTGGGAAATTGAGTCTCTAATTTGTATTGTAGGCTTCACCAAGGGCTCTACTGCTCAGTGGCTTTTCTCAAGCAAAGTCTATGCTGTTCCACACTTGATGTCTTTTAAGGTTTCTCAAGATGAGAAGCCTTTTGACTCCACTCTAAAATTCCCTGCTCCTGAACAGGTTTCACACTACCTACCATCTCTCTCACTTTCTCTAAATTCCTCCGAAATTGACAAGTTAGTTCAATATTTAATCTTCTAGAGTTTTAGTTCTATTTTAAAGTCAACTTTGTACTTGAAGAGGACAAATGTTTTCATTCTGCTTATTTACTATATCTGGTATATGAAATGAACTTCACTTCACTTCAGATCTGAACTTAGCTTGATGTTTTTCCGCCCCCAATGTCTTGTGTTTTCAGTTTCCAATCAAGCAATTTCAGTTTCTGTGGGGAATCCATAATGTGCAGCAGTGTTCTGAATTATGATGAAATCAAGAAACAGGGAATAAGCTATAGACATATACAAATAGAAAAAGTTTGTTTGTGGTTATCTAATTTAATTCAATTGGCTTAGCATGTATTCTCATATTCTCATCTAAATATTTCATGTGTTACAATCCTATTATATATAGAACTACAAGGATGGGCCTAATATATGAATGTATGGTTATTGATTTTCAAGTTTCATTCATTATTTCTTATTATTATTATTTTTTAAAAATGTTTTACATTTGGAGAAGCTATGATTAACTTAATCTCCAGATTTTCATAGTCTGCAATGCATTATACAAATTCATTTTGTCCCAAACATGATCATTATGATGATCACGTGAATTCAAGATCACATAGATGGTTGAAAGATTGTGATTAACCTCATCAGTAGCCAACAGTTGATTCTTTGGTGCCCCTGCCTGCTGGCAAACACACCATTGGATGCAGATGGGTCTACAAAGTCAAATGTAAAGCAGATAGTTCTGTGGACAGATATAAAGCCAAACTCGTTGCAAAAGGATACACCCAACAAGTTGGTATAGACTTCAAGGACACATTTTCACCCGTGGCAAAACTCACCGCTGTTCGATTGCTTCTGTTGTTGGCAGCCATAAACAAATGGTCTTTGCTTCAAATGGATGTAAACAATGCCTTCTTGAATGGGGATTTATTCGAAGAGGTATATATGGACTACCTCTCGGCTACAATTCCAAAAATTCTGCACTTGTATGTAAGTTAAACAAGTCCATTTATGGTTTGAGGCAGGCTTCCCGTCCATGGTTTTGCAAATTCTCTTCAGCTTTGCTTAACCACCACTTCAAACAATCGAGGCATGATTACTCCTTTTTCACCTATGGTAGTGGCGACCAAACAGTCTATCTCCTTGTATACGTAGACGATATTATCCTGGCCAATCCATCTAAGGACATGTTGTACAAGGTGCAGAAGTTATTGGAATCGCTCTTCAAATTGAAGATTCTTGGTGATTTGAAGTATTTTTTGGGTTTGGAATTGGCAAGATCAGATGAGAGAATTGTTCTTAGCCAATGTAAGTACATCCTTAGCATCCTTGAAGACACCAATTTTGCTAAATCTAAGCCTACCTCTTTGCCTAAGGCTTAGTAGCTCAGATGGGGAGTTGCTCAAGGATCCCGCGAGCTATAGAAGGCTTATAGGGAGATTGATGTACCTCACCATCTCGCGCCTGGACATCACCTACGCTGTCTCCACCCTTAGCCAATTTCTGTCCCAACTTCGCACTGCACATCTTCATGCCCTTCATCATTTGCTGCGGTGCATCAGAGGCACCGTAGAGCAAGGCTTACTTTTTTTTGGCAAACTCCAAGAAGAGACTAATGGCTTATGTGGATGTAGATTGGGCAGATTGCCTGGATACTAGACGAAGTGTCACTGGGTTCTGTGTGTTCATTGGAGATTCTCTTATTGCATGGTGATCGAAGAAGCAGACCACAGTCTCCAAATCATCCGCAGAATTTGAGTATCGGGCCATGGCAGCAACTGCTGTTGAACTCACATGGTTGAAAGGCCTCTTGTTTGACTTTCAAGTTGATATTCCCTCTTCTATGCTGTTTTGTGACTCTCAATCTGCTATTCACATAGCATCCAATCCCACTTTTCATGAGAGAACTAAGCACATAGAAATGGACTGCCACTTTGTGCGCGAAAAGGTGGTTGTAGGGTTTATTAAGCTCATTCATGTTCGGACGCAACATCAACTAGCCGATGTGTTCACCAAGCCAGTGGCCCCAACTCAATTCAATAATCTCATTTCCAAGTTTGGCATGATAAATCTTCATCTGCCAACTTGAGGGGGGATATTATGGACCATCTAAGTTAATTAGTCACTAGTCTAACCAATAGTCAGTCACTCATGTAACTTAGTTAGTTAGCTTCTCTGCAATATAATTGATTAGTTAGTTAGAGTACCCTTTCCTCATTAAGCAGTTAGACCCCTGTGTTATGTACATGAATATATATCCCATCTGTAACAGAATTAATCAATGAGATCACTCATTTTCTCTCTGCATTTGCATGTTATAATAGAGTGCTGCTAAAGTTATTGTACAGCTGCCTAAATTTACACTATGACAAGCCAAAAACTTACTTTCATGGTCTTTTAATAAAACAAGCAAACCATTTAACCGTCCTTTGTAACAGAGCTATCAAAATTGAGCTTAATGAAGGAAGGATTTGGAGGGATCCAATGGATTTGTTTTTAGCAAAGCACCTAACTTTTTTTTTGCCTGAGCTATCTCCTCATGCACTGAGTTATACTCTTTAGCTAAATGCACAACCAAATCATAGATCTTATTTTCATCTACTGCATTGTCCCTCTAAAAAATATGCTTGATGCAATGATACCAAAGAGAACATAGGATGCAAGTAAACAACAAGAACTAAGAAATGCCTTGGTAATGGGATTAAGATGATAAATTCTTTAACAACCTGGAAAAGAGTGGTTGACTAAAGAATGTATCAGAACTCAATGAAGCGTCAATGCTCTTCCACGTATTCTTTGCGACTCTGCAGTTGCGAAGGACATGCAGCAAAGGCTCTAAACAAGAACCACAAATATGATAAATATCCTCTTGAGTCATCTGCCTGCTAGCTTGAACCTCATTTGTCAAAAGGGCTTCATTAGCAACTAGCCAAAGAAATGTGCGCTTCTTCTGGACTTCAACTTTTCAAATTCTCAAAAATAAATCAACCCTAAAATTTTCAGGGTAGTTCAAATAAATAGAACACGCTTACTTAATGCTAATTTTACTGTTGGAATTAAGAAGCCACACTACTTGATCATCCCCAAAATTTACTTTTGGAACTTTTAAGGATGAGAAAACTGAGATCCAGTCCTCTCCTAAAACCTCCTCAATTTTACCTAAATCTCATTTATCTTTTGTTGCATATTCACTGACCATGTCATTCAACATATCCTCCAATATATCTGATTGAGCAAAATCTTTAAATTTATTCATGCTTGGGATTCAATAATCTTTCTAAAATTGAGTGCTATCACCATCACTGATTTGTCATATCAAATTTTTTTTAAATAAAAATAACTGCATATGATTTTTTACCATTTATATATAAATATATATTATTTAATTTATTTTTATTACATATTTTACATTTTAATATTTATTTTATACAAATAATTAATTTTTTATATACATCTAACGTAATTTCACTTAAAATACCCTTTCATTTTTATTTGACGATGAAATTTATTTCTAGTATAATTTTATATTTTTGTCATGGTGTGATAAGTATTAGATCCAAATGAAGAATCTTGAAATAACAATTAATAAATTGTTTAATTCTTTAGTAAGTTTAAAGTCACATGTTTAACTTTGGAATCTGTTATTATTAACTTATTATACAATTATCATTATTAGATTAGACCATCTACATTATTATTCATTGAATCA
>NC_029787.2:133620520-133624984 GCF_000816755.2 Arachis ipaensis | reverse complement strand
TATAATAATTTTATACACTAAAAATTACTAACATTTTTTTCTAAAAAATTTGGGGAGCCACGGCCTATGCTTGCCCCTTTAAATCCGTCCCTGCATTTAATGCAATCCCTTTTTAAACTCGAAGACTTTAGACCTGTGCACCCTTTGCATATACACACGGTGAATTATTTAATTGGCATAAATGTCATCATGAAAAGAAGATGGAGAAGAAGGGGGGACATTTTGATAATTGACATATGAAAAAGTATAGTGTATTAATATATTATCTGTCAATTTATTATCAACAATAATTAATTATTATATTTTAAATACTTATATAAGAAGACATATTTAGAAAATACATCTATAAAAATATTTCTATTAAACATAACTGTCACCTAATAGATAGGGTGTGAAGTGTGTAGTGTGAAGATCGTTCTTCTCTTTAATGTCTAAACTCTAAAGTATGGTCAATTCTATCATCGTTATGCCTTTCACAACCCTAAATCTTCATTCAACAACAAAACTTCCACCTTATCACCCTTTAGCGCACTTGCCCCGCCTTTCTTGCTCTCAACTATTCACAAGATACAAATCCAAATAACATTGGACACAACATATGAAGAAGAAGATGACGAAGACGATGAAAAAGAGAAAAGTTATTCGGTGTTTTGACCACCCCTATTACCAATATTCTCAGCGTAAGCCGCGGCAGCATGTATGTTCAATAGAAATTTAAGGGCCTTAATTAGCCTAATGTATAATAACTACCCGTGTGCATATAGTGGCATGCTGGAAATTAGGATTCTAAATCATTAGGGAAAAACTCAGGTAGAATTATCTTTACTCAAATATATTAAATAATCTAAAAATTTTCGATACACGATGACAACTGCATATTTATTAATGTAATCCACGTGTCTCAACATTTAGTAATTTATTTAGTCACAAAAATATTTAGTGATTTATCTGTACTTCCATGCATGGTTGGTATATTAAACTTTGAGTGTGGTCTGAATAATTAAGTTAGCAGTAATTTATAATTTTATTTTATTTTTGGTTAATATCTCATATATAGAACTATTAAACTGATTAATCCGGTCTATTTAAATCCGACTCATTTATCATCTTTTCATTTTGATATAAGGTTGAGTTTCTTTGATCACATAAAGAGAATAAAGGAAAGCTAAGGCTTTGGTTCTTATGTTTATTATTAGTGCAAAAAATGCTTAGGAAAATGGTTAAGGAAGTGAGAAGCATCCAACGCGGTCATAACACCTCAAAAATGCTCTTTAGGGTTTCCGTAGTTGGAACTTGGAACCAATCTTTGAAGAGGGATCTACAGATTAACAGATTATGCCAAAGGGGAAGCTCTTTCTTTTCCCTGCATTAATTTCTTTTGTATCTTACTTTTTGTTGTATAGATCTATCAATGCCTGAAAAATATAATATAATGTGTTAGTGCTTTGCACACCCAGAGGTTAAGGTCAATTTTCGTCATCAACAAAAATAGCAAGCGGTTTCATTTGCTTTTCTTTTTTCATCAGAATTGTCTGGTCTAATTATAATTCGGCTCTATGTTTAATTTGTTTGATTTGGTCATGTCTATTTAAACCTTCCATATATTAAGGAAATAATAATTTAAAATTATTTTATGAGAAATATTAGGGTTATCATCATTAAATGAGAGGAAAGAAGAGATTAGAGTGAAATAAAGATATTGATGCACGGTGATGGTACGGTCGTAGTCATAGACATGCAGTTATCATGTCCTTTGGGTCAAATTACACATACATCTCTCAGTCTCACTCATGACTCATGCCTTCCCATCATAACTACTACTGTACTAGTGATGATTTCACAATAGGATCCGATAAGGAATATTAGGGAACACAATATAGAATCGGTAATCATTTTCTCCAACTCTACTGCACACCAGACTCTGTCTCCAATGCTTTCTGCAAAAAATCAAATAAGTACTATACCCTGCTTTGTAGCATCTTACTACTCTTTACATTTCTTTACTTTTTAAGTTTTTTTAACAAATTTCGTTTGTTTTCTTACGTAAAATTCGAACATGAGATTATTGAAGAGTGTAGAGTGATTAACATAATTCATCAAGTTTATTTACTATATTACTAGTGTTGTTAACTTACCAAAAATAACTACGGCGATGATTTGAGAATATGATGTGGAGTTGTCGGCTTGAAGAACGTAACTACTCTGTCTGTGTGCTGAATTCCAGGATGGGGGATCTTGCAAAAGCTAAAACCCTACCAACGTAGCCTCATGCTCATGCCATGCCTTCATCTTCCGTACAACAAAAGAACAAAATTTGCTCAATAATAAAGACCAATCGAATCATTACCTCAGATTTCTGGGAAGACTGTCCCTGTCAGCTCAAGCACTACCTTTAGCGTGACCAAATCTTGTGCTGTTTATTTTAACTTTTAAGTTTGAATGAAGCAAATACACAACATTTTCCTTTCGTTTCTAGATTAGGAAAAAAAAAATTGAAAATTAACTTGTTTTAACTAATAATTAGTAAATTTTTGTGATTAGTTATATATTATTAATTGGAAAATGACACACAAATGGTCAAGTTAGAATAATATATAGTACATCACTACATTGTTTTGACACATGCCATGAGGTCACGCTGCAGCCTTTCCCTGAGAAGATAAGAGACTACAGACCAATGGAAGAAGAAGCAATGCAAGAATGAATAAAGGGTCTTTATTATTTGTATTTGTAATCCTCATTTAATTAGGCGAGAGAAACGAACTGATTTAATTAATAATATTGATGATATGCATCTGTGTTCATATATAGGGTTGGAACCTGAAATTGAAAAACCCTCTAATTACATATAAGCACAGATATATTAGATATACGCACTCTGAAGCTAGCTAGCTAGTTAGGTTGCATTGATACAGTGATAATTAAAGTTAAAGCCAGAGAGCTCCGGCTTCCTTGAGGAGAGGAATGAGGCTGCCATTGATGTGTGACGCCATCAGAGTCTGGACACCGCCAAGGAACTTGCCGCCCACGAACACGGCGGGGACAGGCTGGAGCGTGCCGGAGAGCTGGTAGAGGGCGGCCTCCATGGCCTGACCGGAGGCATGCTCGTCCAGCTCCACGATGGTGGGGCCCACTCCTAGGCTAAAGAGGAGGCGCTTCACCACCGTGGACATGCAGCAGTCGCTGCAGCTGAAAACCACGACGGCGTTGCTGGATGCCAGCTGTTGCACCATCTCAAAGGCCTTCACCGAAGCCGAAGCTGAAGCCTCCACTTGCATTGCCGATTTCATTACCTGCATACTTATTCTTGCTGGGCTTAATCTAGGGTTTTGAGATTGAAATGTGAGGGGGCTGGGCTCAGGGGCTGTATATATGTATGTGAGAAGATGGAATAAAGGAATGAGATTGATTTGATTTTGTTAGATAAAGAGGGTCACGCGTCTTTTGTACAAGACTGCGTAACCGAATCATGACCTCATCAAATTTCAGACTTGATTACCATGCTACCCATATTCAAGCTTTTATTATTTCTTATGAACCACGTATCAAACATATATACATTATTACTGCATTAATCAATGTTTTAATTCATAAACTCAAATTTCTGTTAACCAACATACATATAGGGCTAAAATCTGTCGTTAAAGAAGTGCAAATTAAATGAACTTATATATACATATATCATGGCAATGAACGAAGGCTAGTCATGATGATGTGATTGAGGAAGTCGAAAACGGGAAACATGCAGGAGGTCATGATCCAGAATGAAAACGAAGAAGCCTTGGTCTTGACCCTTTCCCAGAAAGCCTCGAAACAGTTGTGGTTTCTAGTGGCCAGCATCGCTGCCGAGTGTAAATAAACAGAGGCTGCACGCTTCACAAGCTCATTTCTAATGGCAATGTTTGAATCAAATAACGCTTCATTTCCTCCGTAGAACAACGTTGCATAATGCCTTGTTGGCGGTGAGTTGCACATAACGTCCTTCAAGCTTGTGTATTTTAGGATATTCTCTTCTGATGTGTCCCTAACAATGGAAGGGATTCTACTGGGAAATCTCGGTAATGATGAACGCCCATGACCATCATGACGATTATGCTGATCTTCTGCTGTCTCTGCCTCCATTTTTCTTAACAAAATAATAATCCATATGTCCTTCTCACCTACTTCATGACTCGTACTGGAATATTATATATGCTTGGAGGAGTAATTTTCAGAATGTACAAAAATTAATTCATAGTTTTGAGGCTTGTGTGATTTTTAGGCAGCCTTGGAAAATAGGGTTACAAATAAATAGAGCGATAGAGAGTATTTGGTGGAACGGAACTACTCAGAAAAATTTTAGCCAACTGTTTCCCCAAAATATAGACACCTTTACTATATGTAACGCTTTACTTTCATGACTTTTTCCAATCCACAAATATAAACTCTAGTTCTGAAAAAAAAAAAAAAAATTCTATTTATTAG
>NC_029787.2:133613354-133620478 GCF_000816755.2 Arachis ipaensis | reverse complement strand
CTAAGGTAGTGGGCTATATAAGTAGGTTTGGGCTCGTATGCCTCTTCGTTTGGGCTATAAGTGTTTTGTTAAGAAGAGGAAAAAGATCCAAGATTATACCCGTCCAAATAAAATAAAGAAGTTCACTTTTACCAAAAAAAATATAAAAAAGAAGTTCACTAAAGAAAGTTGGATTGGCCTAGTAATTAGTTTACTAATTCGCTTAAATAAGTGTTGGAGTTTGAATCTTGTCTTGTGCATGGAATAACTCATTAGTCAGTGATAAACTCTTAAATAAAACTCAATTCTGCACCAGATTAATCCTTAATCTATCGAGTTGGAAGATACCGTGAGAAACAAACAAATAAAATAAAATAAAGAAGTTCACCAAAACAAATAAAGAAAGAAGGAAACAAAGAACGAAGATAATGAACTTTTGTGAGCAAAAGAGCAAAGATTATGGCATTATGCATTAATAAAGTTTGTTAATGCATAGAGACCAACGAAAAAGGTCCGCTATATTATTAAAAAAATTGTATAATAATATTTATTCTTTTACAGTGACAGAGAGTGTTTGAGCGTTTTTATATGAAAAAATTGTTAGTCATTACATATAAAAAGTTATTCTTTCGTCACAGATCAGAGTCAAACAAAATTTACAGAATATTATATAATTTTATTATTATTTTGGATAAAATATACTTTTTGTCCCTAAAATTTGGTAAAAATTTTAAAAATACTCTTAAGTTTTATTTTATTTCAATTTTGTTCCAAAAGTTTTTAATTTGCATCAAATATACCCTCGACGGGTAAATTTTTAAAAAATTTAAGACCAATCTAACAATAATGCATGAAAATTATGCTTGATTTGCTTATGTTGATACTTGAGAAAACTGTTAGTTATTACATATAAAAAAGTTGTTCTTTCGTCACACAGTCAAACAAGACTTACAAAATATCATATGATTTTATTATTATTGTTATTTTTAGTTTGGTCAATAAATATTATTCATTTTAATTAGTATTTGATCAATAATATAATTTGAATCTATATTTATAAATATTTTATATATAAAAAAACTAACTCTAAATTTTTTTTTTATTTCAATAATGTTATATCACTAATAAATATTATCATTTTGGAGTAATACTTAATCAGCAATAGTTTGTACCCGATATTTGTACAAAAGAAATATATAATTTACAAAAATACTATTTGTATACTAAAATCAAACACTAAAATCAGTCACTAATGTATTGTGTATAAATACATGTTTGGTTTAATTTATTTTTAATATGTATTTATATTCCAACATGTATTTTATACTGATAGTTGACTTTAGTGGCTGATTTTGGTGTACACATAACATAACTCCTTTATACCTATACTTATTAAAATTTGCACATATAAATCAATACAACTTTTTTTTTACTGAGGATATGGAGACTCGAACCCGCAACCTCTTAATTGAGTATGGGGAGACTATGTCATTTGAGCTATTGCTTCTTGGCTATAAATCAATACAACTTGCATCCACATTTTTCAAAATTTACATACATAAATTAATAAAATTTATTTTTTAAAAATAATTTAATATTTGTACTAGTTAAATAATAACGAAAATACTAAAAATTACTGACCCAATTCTTTTTTTAATTTTAATACCAAATCATAAAATTATTTCTCCAAAAAATTTAAACCAATAAAAAAAAGACAATTTAAGTAATTATATCTCTTAAATGGTTATTTGTAGATACTAACAATTTAAAGAAGGTAATTTCTATCTTCAAATTAGTAAAAGAGCTTTAAACCTTAAAACATTAAAACAACAATAGACATACACATGATGTTTTTTTAATAATGTGTGAAATTTGGTGTGTATTTTTTTCATATAGAGATCACAAATCTGACTTTACGATTTGTAAAATTTAATTTTTTAAAATATAAAATCGACTCTCCGATTTGTGAACTTACACAAATCTGATCCTCTCATATGTAAAATTTAATTTTTTAAAATTTTTAAAATACAAAACCAAATATTTAATTTGTGAACTTACACAAATTTAATCCTTTGATTTGTACATTTTAATTTTTTAAAATTTTTAAAACACAAAGATCCTCCAATTTAAAATTATTTCCATACTAAATTAAAACATACCACTTTTTCATAACCAAGAATAATACAACAATAAGTTTTATATAAAAAAAGGCAGCCAACTTTACAATCATTGAAGCTTATTATATAGACTAGATAGATAATTAGATAGAAATCAAATCTAAAATTGTATTCCTCAAAGAAGGAGCGCAATGTAGTAGGGCAGTAAAGGCTTGCACAAAAGTAAAAGACAAATTTAAAGTGGAGCTACACAACACAACAACCAATTTCTATATCTTTATCTTTATCCCAGAAAGAGTTTGCCTACAGTTTAGTGGGTCGGGTATGTTTGTCGGTATATGTACAAAACAGGTATAGAGATCTATTTTACTTTTATTTTAATGAGAAAGAAATGTATAATGTGTATGCACTATGCATACTGTTCTATGTTTTAGTCTCTTTTGTGTCAAAGTTAGGATGAGGTATACTTTGCGTTCAAAACTGAAAATGACAAGCCAATATCAGAGCAAATGCAAACGCCACCTAACCCAAGCTAAAGATGAGCACTAACTCGTTGTGTATGAAAAATACCAATGCTTATAAAACACTAATATGCACATGCTGCTAATAATTAGGTCCATTATACAATCACTTATTTCTTTTTTCTTTAAAGATTTTAATTTTGATCCTTATAGTCAAATCTGATAACTCTATATGCACGAGAGTAATCATTATATATATACTGTTCCCAACTTTATTGTTAACCAACCAAATAGTATTTCCGTTATGAATTGGGTTAGAAATTTACCAGTGAAAATTACATAACACTAGTAGTCTTTGATTGTTTTTACCTTTATATATTGTCTCAAAAATGGTTTCCTTTGGCTTAATTTAAACAAAACATACACTTGTGACAGTGATAACTACCTTTTTGGAGCAACAATATAATGGGGATGATGTTCTTGAAGAAGCTAAGTGTCACGGCCTTGGACACACTCCAACGCTACCGTGCCGGCACTCGGACTTACTCAACCTCTTGAGCTAAGACCAAGTCAGCCTAACCCTCAATACTTAGCAAGAAAGCTAAGAATACAAGAGAACACAAGAGAAAGGAAGCTTTGGTGGAAGAACACTTTATTGCTCAAGTGTGGTTACAAATGATTCACACACCCTCACACTAACTCTCATCTCCTATTTATAGCCATCCACCTCCTCAATGGATGGTTAGGATTAAATCTAATCAATGGCCTAGATTAATCATCTAGAATCTTCTTTAAAAATATCTATCCTACCACAACTGTCGGTTTGAGGATGGAAGCTTGTTGAAAAATGAAGCTCTGACCCAAGGAGTTTGAACAGCTCTGTCCATAGTCGTCCTGTGAAGCGTGGATCTCGATCACTAATGATGCTCTTAGGTAATCCCCAGTACTTCACCACATTCTTGAAGAATAGTCGTGCTGCTTCCTCTGCAGTGCAGTCAGTAGGGGTGGGTATAAAGGTAGCATATTTCGAAAATCGATCCACTACCACGAGAATAGATCCAAACTCCTCGGACTTCGGTAAGGCAGAGATGAAATCTAGAGAGACACTTTCCCACGGTCGCTCTGATGGCGGCAGAGGTTCCAACAACCCACTTGGTGTCTTGTTTTCAATCTTATCTTGTTGGCACACAAGACAAGTCTTCACATAGCTCTCCACTTCATCTCTCATTTGAGGCCAATAATAAGAAGATTCAATGAGTGCTAAGGTCCTTCGCTGACCTTGGTGACCAGCCCACTTGGTGTCGTGGCATTCTCTTACCAACTTCCTTCTCAGATTTTCCCATTTAGGAACGTATAGTCTTCTCCCTTTTGTGTAGAGAAGGTCGTTTTCTAACCAAAATCTTTTGGTCTTACCTTCTCTAGGAGAAATCCACAAGGCCTTTCCAAGAACCAAGAGTCATCTCAACCCCTTTTGCTACTCCCTTAAGGGGTTCACCCTTGGTATTCACGGGTTTGAACCAACCATTCTTTTCGGTGATCTTCAACCCAAGCCTCCTTGCTTCATCAGGTGTGATGAAGTTGTGTGTAGCACCAGTGTCGATCATAGCCATGACAGGTTTTTCATTGATAAAGGCTTTGACATACATAAAACCTTTTTTTTCTGCGGTGCTTGTCTCTTAAGGCTCAGTATCTTGTCATGTCTTGTTTTTAAAAACAAACGTAATCCTAATAATGTTTTTTTTTTTTTTTACTAAAGATATAAAGACTCGAACTCGCAATCTCTTAGATGAGTACGGAAAGATTATACTCTTTGAACTTGAACTATCTTCCGGTAAAATTACTCCAAATTAAATATTCTCAAGTTCGTTGTCATGAAAGACAAATTAGTTAGTTAATTAATTAAATAATTGATTTTATTCTAGAGATTTCCGCTTTGTGGCTTGTTTGTACCTAAATCCGAGTCGGCCACTTCATTATGTAGTCAACACAACGGGTTTAGGGTTGATTCGGCGTAAATTTATTTTCAAAAAAATAATTTATTAAAACTAGTTTTTGAAATATATAATTTATCAAACATAAATAAAAGTGATTATACTTACTCTTTAAAAATCTTTATCAAAGCATAATAACTTTTTTTTACTCACGCCGTAACTTAACTTATTATCCTATGAATTTCACTTCATGATATCAGTAAGCTTCTTTTTTTTTTTTCGATCTTTTATATTACAAGCTCGACCTAAAAAGGAAGAAGAATATCAATAAGCTTGAAAAGTATATATTTGAGAATTCAATAAAACAAATAATAGACTTCAAACTATTAAACATAGCCACCACTCACATAAACATCACCAAAATGACTTTATGGTAAAGACGCTTATGTGGCAAAATCTAAACCATATATTCTAAAGCCACACTTTTCACTTAAAACTGTAACTCTTCACAAAGAAAAGCGTCACCTAATGGAAAAAAGTAAATTAGAAGATTTAAGAGAAGAAATAATTAAATTATCAAAATTAATAGATCAAAAATTAATGATTTTAACTAATGTTAATTGTAATGACACCGAATTCTTAAAATCAATACAAAATGATTTTTCTCAAAATCTTTATTTTACTATAAGGACTTCAAAAACCTGAAAAAATTTATTTTTCACACGGAATTTCAAAAAAATGTTACCATGTAAATGATTCCCCACATCTTTATCATACTTTTAACCCACAATTAAATTCTATAGTAGATATGCTTGAAGAAATATTAGTATCTATAAAATTTCAAAGAAATAAGGAAAAAGAGAATCCAAAGAAGAAAAGTTTCAAAATATAATCAACGTAACAGATTTAAAAGTAAAACTACCATTGAAATTATGAATATTGAAGAAAAATTAGAAGAAGTTACAATGCTTTTTAAACAATTAAAAATGGCTCAAGAAAATAATATTATGGAACAGGGATTTCAAATAGAAGAAGAATTAGTAAATTCTGAAAATATAGAAAATGAAGAACACATCCTAGATTATTCAAGTGACGAAGAACCAGCAATTCCAATACAAGTAAAAAATGAAGTTGGAACATCTAAGGATAATCAATCTCAATTTAAATGGAAACAGGTTTTGATAATTATGCTTTTAAAAAAGAATTTATAAATAAAGATTCAAAATATACAAAAATACCATCAAAATACGTTCCTAAAATCCAGGAAATGGAAGGAGAAAGAATGCTTGACTTAGACTGTAAAAAGAATAAAAAAGAAATTTTCGAAAATTGGTTAAATTTCTTCTTATTAGAAGCCTTTACTAATCCAAAACTTAGTGAATTATCTGGAAGAGATATTTGGAATTACATAGGGTTTCATACTAAAGGAACTATAAGAGATTATATGACATCAATAGAAAACCAAATAATAGAAGAATTAGCAACAAAAACATCAGCTTATGATAAGATATTATATATCATGATGATTCTATATAAAGAATTTTTTGGAAAAAATATTATAGATCATAGACAAGAAGTCTATAATAAAGAATATCAAGAAGCAAAAAATCATTTAGCTAATATTCAGATATATGATCTATGTAATGTGGAGTCTTATATATGTGAATATAGAATACATTATTACAAATTAAAAGAAGAAGATAAAAATCATTATCTTAGTATGTATATAACAAAACTTCCATATCCTGCTAATGAATTTATAATGGGAAGATTTATAAGAGAAATAAATAGAGGGACAATTGAAAATAATTTTGGTGGAGCAACCTCTGCAATAAGAGAGGAAATAAAAGAACGTTGTATGCAAGAAGCGACTCAAAAAATATTTGCAAATATAATTAGAATTTGCTGTCAGGATAATGAAGAGATACCTCAAAAATATGGTCTTAATAAAAATTTTCAAAGAAAAAGAAAATATCAATTTAGAAAAAGAAAATACTATCCAAACTAGAGAAAAAAGAGGTATTTTAGAAAAAGAATTAACAATAAAAACAAAAGACAAAAAAGTGACTATTGCCCAAATAAAAAAGAAAAATGTAAGTGTTGGTATTGCCAAGAAGAAGGACACTACGCAAATGAATGTCCAAAAAAGAAAGATAAAAAGGATCTTACCAAACAAATAGAAATTGCTAAGTCTTATTTCATGGAACCATTAGAAGAATCTGATGATAACCTAGACTATATTTTTGAATATGTCTCAGAAACAGACTCAGAGACTGAGTAATAATGCCACATTTATTACTATAAAAATAACAGAAAAGTTTATAAATGCTTTCATAGATACTAGAGCAACACAATGCTTTACTAGTACAAATATAAAACTTGATTGGAAAAAATTAAAGAAACCATTAAGAGTTAGAATAACTGACAAATCAATACATAAAATTGACCAAAAAGTAGAGATGGCTGAAATTTTTATTCAAAATTATAGGTTCATTGTTCCATCTATATATATGTTAGATTCTGGAATGGATTTTATCATAGGAAATAACTTTTTAAAGCTATATCATCCATTCATTCAAGAATTAACATATATAGTTTAAAAGCTCCACACGATTCTTCAATAAATCAAAAATCAA
>NC_029787.2:133612529-133613300 GCF_000816755.2 Arachis ipaensis | reverse complement strand
AGATCTTTTGGAAAAAGGAATTATAAGATTAAGTAAAAGTTCTTATGCGGCTCCAGCCTTTTATGTCGAAAACAATAATGAAATTAAAAGGGAAAAACGAAGAATGGTAATTAATTATAAGAAGATAAATGAAGCAACTGTTGGTGATGCTCATAAACTTCCAAGAAAAGATTCTATTTTAGAAAAAATCAAAGGAGCAACTTGGTTTTCATCTCTTGATGCAAAATCAGGATATTGACAACTTCGTTTAGACGAAGAAACAAAGAAATTAACTGCTTTTACTTGCCCAACAAAAGAATCAACAAGTGTGTTGCTTTATGAATGGAATGTATTACCATTTGGATTAAAACAAGTCCCAGGTATTTACCAAAGATTTATGGAAGAAAATCTAAAAGAGTTAAATGAATTTGTTTTAGTTTACATTGATGATATATTAATCTTTACAAAACAGGATAAAGAAGATCATCTTCAAAAATTATTAATAGTTTTAGAAAGATGTAAAGAAAAAGGATTAGTTCTTAGCAAAAAGAAAGCAAGAATAGCAATACAAGAAATAGAGTTTCTTGGATTAATTCTATCCACCCAAGGAAAGCTAAAACTTCAGCCAAATGTCCTAGAAAAGGTAAATTTATTTCCTAATAAAATAGAAGATAGAAAACAATTACAAAGATTTTTAGGGTGTATAAATTATATTTCTGATCAAGGATTTCTAAAGAATATAACAGAATACACTAAAAGCTTATTTCCAAAAATAAGTACTAAAAAAGAATG
>NC_029787.2:133592078-133593761 GCF_000816755.2 Arachis ipaensis | reverse complement strand
GTTAAATGAATTTGTTTTAGTTTACATTGATGATATATTAATCTTTACAAAACAGGATAAAGAAGATCATCTTCAAAAATTATTAATAGTTTTAGAAAGATGTAAAGAAAAAGGATTAGTTCTTAGCAAAAAGAAAGCAAGAATAGCAATACAAGAAATAGAGTTTCTTGGATTAATTCTATCCACCCAAGGAAAGCTAAAACTT
Source organism: Arachis ipaensis (assembly GCF_000816755.2). Lineage (NCBI taxonomy): Eukaryota > Viridiplantae > Streptophyta > Magnoliopsida > Fabales > Fabaceae > Arachis > Arachis ipaensis. The sequence continues at coordinate 133,593,556 of NC_029787.2, read as the reverse complement.
CAACCAAATGTTTTAGAAAAGGTAAATTTATTTCCTAATAAAATAGAAGATAGAAAACAATTACAAAGATTTTTAGGATGTATAAATTATATTTCTGATCAAGAATTTTTAAAGAATATAACAGAATATACTAAAAACTTATTTCCAAAAATAAGTACTAAAAAAGAATGAAAATGGGAAGAAAAAGATAGTATGCAAATTTAAAGAGTCAAGGAATTATGTAAAAAACTTCCAGAACTTTATATTCCAGAAGAAAACGACTACTTAATAGTAGAAACAGATGCTTCAGACATAACCTGGTCAGGATGTCTAAAAGTTAAGAAAGCTATAAAAAGTTTGGAACAAGAAAAAGAATCACTAGATTCTAAATATTCCCCAAAGGAATTACTTTGCAGGTATATTTCAGGGACTTTTACCCCAACGGAACAGAGATATACTACTCATGAAAAAGAAACTCTAGCAGCAATTAAATCTCTTAAAAAATGAAAAATTGATCTACTACCCAGAGAATTTACATTAAGAACAGATTCAAGTTATCTAACAGGTTTCATTCGATATAATTTAAAGGTTGATTATAATCATGGACGATTGGTAAGATGGCAATTATTTTTGTTACAATATCCAATAAAAATTGAGTATATTAAGGGTGACAAAAATATTATTGCAGATACATTAACAAGAGAATGGAGTTCGTTTACAACGCATTAGATCAAGAAATTCAAAAGTATGAACAAGAGCTCGAAAAATGCAAGCATTGTCAGCAAATTAGAACACAAATTCAATCTCTCAAGAAGGCCATTAAAGCAATGAAATCAACACAACAAGCGAAATCATCAGAGTTCAGCTAGTTAAGTGTGGTGGACAAATCAGGTGAAGAAAAAATTTTAGAAAATAAAACAATTGCTGAAATTATTAAAAAATCCACCCAAGATAAAAAATATTATGTGATTTATAATGGCCCCATGAAAGGAGTATATGATGCTTGGGAAAAAGCAGCACCATTCACACATCAATCAAGGATAATTCATAAAGGATGATTTTTAACACTAGAAGAGGCAAAGGAATCCTTCAGGGAATATGAAGCCCTTCATCCAGAGCAAACCCTAAAAAGAGCAGATAAAGCTCCAATTCAAGCCCAGAGAACAGGAATAATAAGAAACATTCCTACAAGGGCAGAAATCAAGGAAAAGAAAAGGGTCTGTAGATCAAATCTCAGAGAAACCCTTAATATAGTCCTGAATTGGACTGAAGAAAAAAGGACAATCTTGGGATATTATCCTGTTGCCAAAGAACAGCTAATAAAGCTGGTTATCTTTCCAGATGCTTCCCCATCTGACACTTATCAGTTTTTCCAGTATGTATTAATTGATACAATTTTAATTTTTAATGATCTAAAAATTATTAGTGAGTTTCCTGCAGGATTCGTTGATGCAGTAAAGAGATTTAAAAATATGATTGACAATGTAAATCCAAGGGAT
>NC_029787.2:133588988-133591853 GCF_000816755.2 Arachis ipaensis | reverse complement strand
AGCACTTAGGTCATAAAGCACCAACAATGTAGCTGGTGCAAGATAACAAACAATGACGTAAGCAACGACGTCATAAGAAGGGTAAGGATGAGAATTGTCCATCAAACCCAACTATTATAAATAGGTTGCTTAGGCAATTGTAGAACCATCAGACAATAGAAAGCAGAAGGCTTAGAGTACTCATATGCTAGGAGAGCAAGGAGGAAGCTGCCGAGGCAATTCTATAGTCTGAGGAAGAATTCCCTTAGGGAAAAATAGTTCTAAACTCCCCTCTGAAGTTAGTATCTACAATCTCCCCTCTGGAGATAAAAACACCTTATGTAAAATATACTAAATAAAGGAAGTTTTTCTCCAGAAAGGTACATCTTCATCCTAGTCTTTCAATTATGAATTATTTAGAAAGTTTAGAATTAACAGAAGAATCTGATTATTATAGATTAACTGCTTTATTAGATAATGAAAAACAGGCTGTTCTAAAAACAGAATTAAATCTCAAATCAAATGAAAATTTTAATAAACAAAATCCTTTAAAAGAAGTTTTTAATAGAAAAAACATAATATACTATGAAAAAATTCAACTTAAAGCCCCTATAAAGATAAAATCCGCTAATGGAGAACTTGAAATAGCTTTGATAAATGATGAAGAATTGAGTAAACAGATTGAGAAAATTAAGGATCAACAAAAAAGATCTAAAATTGGATGGATTCATATTAGTACTATACAAGTCTTAATCAAATCTAAATATATGAAAGGAATTAATTCTCCAATAAGCCTAGCAATCTGTGACAAAAGAATTACTGATGACCCAATAGATCAAATAATTGGAATTGTTCATGAAAATTTGGCAAACGTAAATGTTAAATTCAATGCCCATCTTGGATACACTATACCTTTATCAACTGAAAATCTTGGAAGATCTATAAGTTTGGCTTATAAATTTCACAGAAAGAATCTAATGGAACAAGATGATGAACCATTTTTAATTACGTATGCTATAAATTATGCTTTAACAAATAGCCATCATAGTATAATATTTAAAAACAGAGAAAAAATTTATGTCGATGAATTATTTCAGAAAATTGTAAAAACCGAAATACCAAAATATAAAGCTATTGAAAACCCAGTTCTATTATTAAAAGAACCATCAGGAAAATTAGTTTTATCGAATTTTCAAGTAAGAGAATCTAAAATTAATAGCCCTTTAAGTTTATCTAAGTTAAAAATTAAAGAAGAAAATTCTGAAATAAAAGAATTAACAAAAAAGGTCAAAAAACTAAATGAAACCCTAAACACTAAATTATGACAATAAATAAAGAAGAAATATATGTAACTTATCAAGACAAGAAACAAGAGCTCTTTGAAAGAGAAAATCGTTTAAATTATTTACAATTTTCTGGAATAAATCAAAGGGCATTTGAAGCTCTAAAAATAATTTATGACAAGTTGAAAAGAGAAGTTGAAGAGGTAGAAAAATTAATAGAATCTCTAGAAAACAGTAATGAATCGATGATAGAGTTTGCAGAAATTCTAAAATAAATAATGAAGCATAAAAAGATTGAAAAATCAGAAAATAAAATAAAAAGAAAAAGGGCGGAAAAATTAAAAAGTAAAATAAAGGAGTATAAAAGGGAATTAAATAATCTTCAGATCGAAATTGATGACCTTATAATAAAAAGGATAGAAATAAGAATAAATATAAACAAGTTGGAATTAAATTTTAAAAATTTATAAATGCCTGGAAAACCATATTATGACTTAAAAGAATTAAAATTGTTGAAAGAAAAAATGGAGAATAAAGTTGAAAAATTAAAAAGATATTTAGAAACAACAGAAAGTGTAGAAATAAAAGAAGTTTTTGAGGATTTGAGAAATTATATTAAAGAAAAAGACAAACAGATAAAAGATTTTATATACAATAATCCATGCAAAAAAGAATATTATAAACTAAAACAAGATTGAAAAACTATAAAAATCAGAATTATAAATAAAGGACTAGTAATAAATAATCATACAAGAAAAATAAGGGTCAATACTTTAGATTATAAATTTGCAAATTATTTAAATAAAACACCACCAATTGAATCTATACAAATTATAAACTTATTTGAAGTAAAATATGAAGAGTTAATAGAAATTTTGAAAAAGAAATTAAAAGAAAAGTCGACTTTAAAAAATTGGTATCAGAGCCAATTTAACGATTAAGGGTAACACTTTCTCTTTAAAAGCAACACTTTTAATGACACGCTTTTAAATCAATATCAACCCCAAAATGAAAAACATCTTTACAAAAAGTTGAAATTGCCAACTTTATTAGAGTGACCACCATTAAACATTTATACGCACATATCCCGTCACGGTTATATTAATTAATATAAGTAGGATCCATCAAAGCCAGACTCTAACTACCATGAAAACTAGAAAACTCCAAAAATAAACCAAGGATGACGTTGGTGGTGTTATAATTTGATTAGGAATAGAATATACATTTGACTAATTAATTAATTAATTATTTCACGCTTCTCTCCAAATCGGCAACTTCTAACACCGCTCACTCCATTTTACGCTGATGGACAACATAAGCCAAACAAACTAGCCCTTTTATTAAAAAGTAGTAGTTTGAAATGTTGTTTTTACTATTAAAAATTTGAATCAGCGACGTTAAACCCCCTGGGGCCCTGTTAATCAATATCGAGGGAGGGCATTACCCTCATCACCACGATTTTGGTTTTAATTGGTGACTTGTGTTCAAATCATGTGAAATTTGAGTTACATTATTAATTTAATAATAAAATAATATAGTATAAGCCATTTCAAACCATTTGACTACTGACTCTCTTATTAATATTTATTATAATATTATAAAT
>NC_029787.2:133585084-133588770 GCF_000816755.2 Arachis ipaensis | reverse complement strand
ATACACATGTAACTCGTTTCAACAGAGCCACGGATTAATTGAAGAGCTTGAAGTTAGAAAAGTCAGTAGTTGAATGAAGGGAATTGTCAACACTGATGATATTATCCTTAATCTTAATAAGCTACAATAATAATTACAATTATGTTGAAGCTAAGTTCACATATATAGGAAACCAAATGAAAAAAGTTAGTATTTGATTAGAAACAACAAAAGGAAAAGGTATGATTTATTTGACATTATATCACTATAGATACTTAGCTTGTTTGAACTCAACTTATCATCATGGTCTCGATTCTCTCACTTTTGGTCACATAAAAGCTCACACCTAAACATCCACTCGAATCTCATTCCATTGATTGCCGATCAAAGGAATCCCACATTGTCATATAAGGACAAACTATATATGATTTTCTTAGTGGCCATTTGTCCATTATATATTTGTTTCCTCCGCAAATTTAGAGTTTCAGCCCTTCCGGTAATTATGAGGATACCATTTTTCAACATTCCAATATATAGGGAGAACATCAGCTTTTATATACAGTGGTATAAGTTAAATCTTTACTGAAAAAGAAAATTATCAAAGAATTTCTTATACGTAATTGACTACTGATGAAAGATCACAATAAGAATACTAAATAATGTGAACAATGGATATATTGGATGTCAATTCAATAGGTATACAGATAATTATGTTGATTCTTAGTTGGATGGTCGTTATTCGTTTTGATTCGGTTTACTCGTGTACAATTAACCATAATTGAATGTTAAATTTATTAGGTGTGCAGATGATTATCCTAGTGTTAGAATTTAGGAGGTAATTTGGAGGTGGAGTATTTTTTTATTTTATTAGGTCAATTCTAGAATTCATTGTTTACATTGTTCACAAAAATTATTGTCTACCTAGCAAAATCGAGCAAAAAAATCTTTAGAGCACTTGCTAATAAACAAGAAAATAATCTTTTTTTTTTTTGGTTTTGCTAGATAGACAATGATTTTTGTAAATAATATGAACAATGGGCTCTAGAATTAATCAAATAAAGTAAAAAAATCATTCTATTCCTAAATTACCTCTTAAACCATTAGGATAACCATCTGCACACCTATTGAATTAAACATCCAGCTATTATTAACTGTGCATGAGTAAATCAAATCAAAAGAAATAACCATCCAATTAAAATAATGAATATAATCATTTGCATACCTATTGAATTGAATATCCGACATATCCATTGTTCATATTATTTAATATTCTCATTATCTACCTATATTTTTGTTTATGAAACAGATAAGATTTTGAATCTTTTAATATTGACAAAAAATATATATTTTTCATTTTTAATAAATGTCCTTAGAGTTTTCTTATAAGTATGTATTTATTACGATTCACATTTCTAAAAAGTAAAAATGTGACTCAAAAATAAATGAAATACACAGTGTACACATAAATATTCTGCAAACTTGAAGTATTTTTTGGTTTGTGATTTTATTTTTGCTCCCGATGAAGTCGTTTGGAATTTGTCCTCACTCCTGCGTCTCTGAGTCGCTCTATGACACATGAGACTTATCAAGTAATGTCCATCTTTTTCATTGTTGAAGAAGCAAGAATATATAGCTCGATAAAGAAATCCACAAACTAATGATCAAATCAAATCTCCTTTTACTTTAAGAAAAACGCACCCCACAAAATAAATAATTATCTATTCACGGGAGCACGCATATGCCACTCGTCATCTCCATAAAATGTCTAATATCATTGTCAACAGTTCTTATATGAAAAGTAAAATGGTTCTTTATTTGTGTATATATTATGAATCAGTAATTGCATGGCATCATGTTACATTGATATATTTTAATTTCTTCTAGTCTTGTTTGTTTAAGATATTTATGAAGGTTACAAATTAAAAGAAATACCAAGGAAGGATGATAGACAGCAAAGAATCAAAGTTAGAATGCTGAATAAAATATATTATTTAATTAATGTAATGCATTTAATTTTAATAGTTGCATTCCATATATATATATATATATATGGTTAAAGGAATATGTGGCGTGCAAAGCTTGGGGTTTGGGTCCCCAGGATCCGTGGCACTCTTCTCCGATCCGTCGGCTGGATAAGAAAAAGCATTAGACTGTTCTCGTTTGCCCATGACCTGTCCCTTCTAATTCCCACATAAATTAATCTAATAATTCCAAATCATTTATTCAATTTCAATTTTCCTCTTCTAAACTGTAGTTAGTCAAAATATTATATATTTTGTGTGACCGTAAACTCAAAGTATGCTTAGCTTGTATGAATCTCTACTCATCATTCGCCCAAACGCATGCACCCATTTCCCACTATAAATAGAGTTGTCACACTCTCGTATACTCATCACTCTCACTTCACTTATTAAGCTTTTATGTCTAGTATCTTCTCTTCCCTTCCCTACTCTATAGTTGTGTTTGAAGAATTAATAACAATTAATAGAGAGCAAGATGGAAGGAGGAATGGTAGAAGCTGATGCATCTGCCTTCAGAGAATGCTTGTCTCTCTCCCATAAGAATCCTTATGTCCTTCGCCTTGCTTTCTCCGCTGGAATTGGTGGCCTTCTCTTTGGTTATGACACTGGTTTGTTTCTCTTCACCAATCTTTTCAATTTCATGCATATATTAACTTAAATAATGCTACATATACACCAAAATCAGCCACCAAAGTAAGCTCCGCTATCAATATAAAATACATGTTGGAATATAAATACATATTGAAAATAAATTAAACCGCACATATATTAGTGGCTGATTTTAATAGTGGTGTACAAATAGCATTTTTGAATTTTTATTATAGTCATGTATAGATTAATCAAAACATCCAAGTGAATACTAAACATATCTACATGGATGGTAATTAAGGTTAAATTAGGAAAGATTTTTACATCTATATTATCATAAAATTATTTGTTTAATAATTTAAACCAATTAGAAAAATAATTAAATAATTTAATCTCTAACAAGCTAGGTCTCTCAGAGTTCAAATCACTAGCTAGCTAGCTCTAATTATCAGTTCATTCTCTGTTTTTTTTATTTGTAGGGGTGATATCGGGGGCGCTTTTATATATAAGAGATGACTTCAAATCAGTGGATAGAGAAACTTGGCTACAGGTAACGTTATCAGCATTGAATAGTGTTTTATATAAGATCTCCAACTCTCTGGAGACGTAAACCAATGATCAAGTGCGTGCATTCTTTTCCCACTGCTTATTCAATCATGCCTCTAAGTGTCACCTAAACTATGGTGCCATTTTTTGTCCCTTTGTCATGCTGGCAAAACAACAGTATCCTTTTATTAAAACTCCCCTGTTCTTTGAAAATGACTCTATATTTACAAGTGTTTTTCTTCCTTCATTTTTCAAACTGAATTTTGGGGTTGGATTATAGTCTATTTTTAATTTTAATACTTGGTTTTTTTTTATTCTCACTGGAGTTGAAAAGTGTACAAAATACAAAATTTAATTCATAAGTTTATAAATTATTATTTCATTTGTGCTAAAAATTTTATTATGATTTTATCATACATTATCTTTAGCAAATTCTTTCAATTATGTTATTATATTATTTGTATATAAAAAATTAATTATTAAATTAGTTATTTGTTAAAATATATATTTGAATATAAAAAATGTATAAACAAAATATATTCATATCAAATA
>NC_029787.2:133571600-133585013 GCF_000816755.2 Arachis ipaensis | reverse complement strand
ATACAGTGACTAATTTAATAACTGATATTTTATTTATAGATAGTATTTTTTTTATATTATTTATATGTTAAAAAAATTAACACTATGTAATGGGTAGAAAATAAAAATAAGAGCAAAGTATCGTTTTTGTCCCCAACGTTTGGGGTAAATCCTATGTGTGTTCCTAACGTTTAAATCATCCTATTTGTATCCCTAACGTTTGTAAAAGTGATTCAATATTATCCTGCTATCAATTACACATCATGAGCGCTTTAGTTTGCGTTTTAAAAATCTCTTTTTGAAGTTAGAATACAAATGTTTGGGATAGAATCGATGATCTACTCCAAAACATAGCTCATAAAATGTTGAAACTAATTTCTACAACATTTACATAATTCACTTTTCTAGGAACATAATTGAATCTAAACACTATTTTAGTGGGTATAATATTAAAATTGAACACATCCAAGTGAGACATAATTGAGAATAAATATATTCAAATGAGAATAATTGAAAAATATAATCTGATTTGTTAGTATAATTAATAGTAGGATAATATTGAATCAATTTTATAAACGTTAAGAATACACTATTTAAACGTTAGGGACAAAACCGCAAACGTTTGGAACAAAAATGATACTTTTAGTCTAAAAATAAAAACCAAGGAAAGGAGAATGAAAGAGTAGATTGTAGCGGAGCAGTTTCTGTATCCCCTTAAATTGGGCATAGAAGAGATGAATAGCAGTTTATAATATGTGTTGTATTTTGAGTTTGCGTGTACTGGAAATGACAGGAAGCCATAGTGAGCATGGCACTTGCAGGAGCAATCATAGGGGCGTCGGTTGGGGGATGGATCAACGATCGATTTGGAAGGAAGAAAGCCATTCTGATTGCAGATGCACTCTTCTTCATAGGATCTGTTGTCATGGCTGCTGCTACCAACCCTGCTATTCTCATTGTCGGCAGAGTCTTCGTTGGCCTTGGTGTTGGCATGGCTTCCATGGCTTCCCCCTTATACATCTCCGAGGCTTCTCCAACCAGAGTTCGCGGCGCCCTTGTTAGTCTCAACGGCTTCTTCATCACCGGAGGCCAGTTCCTCGCCTACTGCATCAACCTGGCCTTCACCTCTGCTCCCGGCACTTGGAGGTGGATGCTGGGAGTTGCCGCAGCTCCCGCTTTCATACAGTTCCTGCTCATGCTTCTCCTCCCAGAGTCCCCCCGCTGGCTCTTCCGCAAGGGACGAGAAGAAGCCGGCAAGTCAATTCTCAGGAAGATTTACCCCCCGGAGGAAGTTGAATCCGAAATCAATGCTCTCAAGGATTCAGTTGAGATGGAGATGAAGGATTCCGAATCGTCCGGCAAGGTCAGCATAATCACACTGCTCAAGACCAAAACTGTGAGAAGAGGTTTGTATGCGGGAATGGGACTTCAAATATTCCAACAATTTGTGGGAATCAACACCGTCATGTACTACAGCCCAACCATAGTTCAGCTCGCTGGTTTCGCATCCAACCGAACCGCGCTTCTTCTTTCCCTCGTAACCGCCGGCCTCAACGCATTTGGTTCAATTCTCAGCATATACTTCATAGATCGCACTGGCAGGAAGAAGCTTGTCTTGTTCAGCTTGTCCGGCGTTATACTGGCCCTCGTTGTTCTAACTGTTGTGTTCCATGAGAGCGCCACTCACTCTCCCATGGTTAGTTCAGTTGACACTTCCCACTACAACAACTACACTTGCCCTGATTACAAACTTGGCGCCACCCCTGCTCACTGGGATTGCACCAAGTGCCTCAAGGCCACTCCTCATTGTGGCTTTTGTGTTTCACAACTTAACAAGGTATTTCATATATATATATATATATATATGATATATGATAACTCATTTTGTTATTGATATATATTGTTGTAATAAAAGGAATGCATTGCAGCTTGTGCATGGGGCGTGTTTGGTATCCAATGACACCACAAAGGAGGCGTGCCAGAATGAAGGAAAGCTGTGGTACACGGAGGGTTGTCCTAGCAAAACAGGGTGGGTTGCACTCATTGGATTGTCACTCTACATAATATTCTTCTCTCCTGGGATGGGAACTGTGCCATGGGTTGTCAACTCTGAGATATACCCTCTCAGGTACAGAGGAATCTGTGGAGGGATGGCATCTACCTCAAACTGGATCTCCAATCTTATTGTAGCACAGTCCTTCCTGTCTTTGACACAAGCCATTGGGACTGCATATACATTCATGTTATTCATATTCATCACAATTGCAGCCATCATCTTTGTCATCATCTTTGTGCCCGAGACCAAAGGCCTTCCAATTGAACAAGTGGAGAACATGCTCGACAATAGAACTCTGCATTTCAAATTTTGGCAGACCAAGAGAAGAACATCTTACTCTGGACTGGAACTCCCTCACAAGAATCACCCAATTAATTAACATCATGTGTTGTAATTATCTTGTTGCTGTAAGATTAGCTAAAAGGACAGTTTTATGGTATTAATAAAAAGGACACTAGTTCATGTAATATAAAGATACAATGAATGAAGCAGGGGAAACGTATTTAACATTTCAGAATACACAAAACAGGAAGCGGCCACACAAATGGGCTCTTTTTTGTGGACCAGATGTCATTTCTGTCGCTGTTAACCCAACAAAATTGCAGCCCATGGACTAATTCTCATTTTATCAAGTTTAACAATTGGAGCCCAAAATGACAAAATACTTCGCCCTTCGCAAAACTTGATGGTGTAACTATAACCATAGAAATATCCTGTCCAAGAAAAATAAAAGGAAATCTAAACCTAAATTCCATTCATAAGAATAAAGGAACTGGAAAATCAATAAATCAAAGCATTAACAGGAGGATGACTAAAAAAATCATTAACAAGAATAAGCATCAAACTTGTTTAGTTATTTCCTTTTCACATGTTAAGAGAAATGGCAATAGGGTAACATATAAATTGGTTTAATTGATTTTGTCCATCCGAACACATGGATAGAAGAAATTCCAAATCATATTTGTAATTTGGCTCTTTTTGACATTATAAAATATGAATCCTATTCATAAATGATAACTATCTTTAAAAAAAAAAAAAAAAAAATAAGCATCAAAGAGACAAAAACCAATCAAAGAGGCACTAACTATGGTGATTCTGCTTGTCACACCTTCTACCACATTTCATGCTGCTTTAAAAAACAGTATAAAAGGGAAGTTTGCATTAAATTCTAATAATAGGCATTGGAAATCATGATAATAATCATATCAACTACCTAATGAGAAGGACTCATCACTTGTTCACTTCCTAAACATGTCTGTATTTTATTATTCGTTTTCATTTAACGTAATGATAATTAAAACTTTCGAGGAAAAGATCACACGCCTAGAAGAACAATTCCGGGGTTGTCATTTCGTGGTTATGATGCCGAATATTAGGTATTAATTTTTTAGAAAAATATTTGTAATCAGACCAAAAGACAGCTTTTGCAGGATGTGGTTATGGTTGGCTTCGCTAAACAAGAATCTCGAAAAGTTCTTGCCTTCTATGATGTAAAGCAAGATTTTAGGAGGAAAAAAGAGTTATTGTGATTTCTACCAAAAGTTGAGTAAATGATTAAATTAATCTTTTGAAAGATGATTTATTCTTTAAATTAGTTATTGAAAGATTTTTTTTAATCAAATTTATTCCTTAAAGATTTTAAGTTAGTCATTTTAGTTCTTCTGTTACTTCCGTTGCTAATGACATAAAAAATGATTGACGTGATACGTTACGTGACATCACAACACATATCTAGTAATCTTAATTGGCAGCTATCATGATAAATTTATTAAGTTAGATCAAATCAATCTCAAATTGAGTAATTCCAATGCCAATGCCTCAAATTCTTCCCCCAATTAGGTTTTGATTTGATCTAATTTCATAAACTTATCATACTAATAGTCAATTAAGACTCTTATGTGTGTTATCACTTAACGTTCCACATTAATAAATTTTGATGTCGTCAACAAAAAAAATAATAGAAGAACTAATTCGATTAATTTAAAATCTTTGAAAGACGAATTTGATTAAAAGAATTTTTTTGAGACTAATTTAGAAAATCATTGATCTTTTAGGAATAAATTTGGCTATTATCTCTTAAATATAAGGTCTTGTCTTTTTTAGAATCTTACTATGACATATATACATGGAAAAAATATAATGTGCATATTAAAAATCAGTTATTATGTATTCATATATAAATATATGTGTTATTTAATTTATTGGAAACTGAAAGTAAAATAAAGTATGTTGGAATAAGAAAAAGAGAATATTCATTTAAAAAAAATTGGAGTAGATGCATGCATTAAATGAAGCATTCTTTTTCTTTGGGTTAACTAGTTAAGTAGTTATTGATCTAACCAATTTGAGTTGGTCGATTGATTAGCTTATTTATTCATTTAAACAAATGTCGGGAATTTAAGTATTTTTTTATGTATACAGTAACTCCTTGACTAACAATAGACTCTTAAATAAAATTCAAATCTAAGAAAATACCGTCGGTAACAAAAAAAAAACCGAGTTATTGGTTTTTGATAAAGGTGGAAATCAATTTCTTGGGACCGATTCTTGTTCTCTCTTTGCCAGATTCCGGAAAATGGAAAGGGAACAACCTGGAAACCGTGATGAATAAGTAAACACAGGAACACCATGCCCTTCCACTTCATTCAGACCTTTTCGTTCTTTCCCTTTGCTTTGATGAAAAAGTTTCTGTTTAGTGACTTTAGTCAAAATTCAAATTCTAGGTATGATTTTCGTCTCTTTTTTTTTTGTCAGTAATGAGGCCGGTAGCCCAACCCACATAAAGGAAACCTATTACAGCAATCACTACTGAGCCACATTGAGGGGTGTTACTTTTTTTGGGCTTGGAAGGGCATGAGGTTATTTGACTAATAAGGATATTTTAAAAGCCCAATGGTAACTGTATTTTCAACTAGGTCCGGTCAGTTAAGTTTAATATCTTGAAATAAATAAATATAAATATATATAAACTAAGTGGGGTTAGTTTAATGATTAGTTCACTAGTCTACTTAAGTAAATGCTAGAGTTCAATTCCTGCTTTGTGTTTGCATCAACTCATCGGCCAGCGACAAACTCAAAAAAGATCAGTTTTCGACCTATCGAATTAGAAAATATTGTAGATAACAAAAAAAAGCTAATATCCAAAAAAAATTCTATAACTTTCAAAATTCTAACTTTGTGTTAAAAGGGTTGAAGTAATAAAATGCGTTCGTTTATATTTAACAAATAAATAAAGAAAAAGTATATGTAGATAATGAAAATACTAAACAATGTGAACAATGGATAATATCGGAGGTTCAATTTATTAGGTGTGTGGATGGTTATCCTAATATTAAGATTTAGGTGGATAATTTGGGGGTGTAGTGTTTTTTTACTTTATTGGACTAATTTTAGAGCCCATTGTTCACATTGTTCACAAAAGTCATTGTCTACCTAGTAAAGTCCATCTAATAAATACAGATACTTTTTGCTGAGTTATTATGTTTAGGTACCGAACACATTTTGAATATGGTACTTATCTGATATTCATTCGATACACATATTTTTTGTATTTAACTACTAAATTTATAATTAGGTTTCTGTTTCGAGGGTTACTTGAAACTGGGTTGTATTTGGGCATGAACGTGAGGTCCAGACCCCTTTGTATGGCAGCGTCCGACTTGTAAATGTTGAGGTGCCGTCTGTCCGAGTTCCTCGTGAGGAGGTGGGGGGTGGTACCTGCAAGAGACTCCGATGTTTAAGTCAATAAGGGCTTTAGGCAGGTTTTTAATAGATCAGAACGTGAGTATACCTGAGGGTGTCAGTGTATTTATAGTAGAGTAGATAACCACATTTTTTAGTAGTTTCACCTTTGTTGATGGATAACCGCTCTCTTTATCCTGAGAGTTTGTTAGGATCTATCTTTCAGAAAAGATAGAGATAGTTGGAGAGATTCGAGGAAGCAGTTACTTATTCACATAAGTATAAGTCGGCCCCTTTCGCTGCGTCCGACCTCTTAAAGAAGCCGGGTATTTGGTAGAGGCTACCCTCTTAGGTGGGCCTTTCATTTTTGTTGGACCTGGATTTTGTGTTGGCCCAGGGTAGGAACAATGCCCCCTACTCGAGGTCAAGCTTTACGAAGTCGGACTTGAGCAATTAGATGACCAAGTTGAAATGTTGAGTTGTGGAGAAGTTGTTTAGTAGTTTTGAGGTCTGAAGCCAAGGAGGTTAGTCAACTCAACAAGATATGAATGATGTATCATTTTTGTAACGTTACACCGTAACCATTTGTCTACTTTTTCTGTGTGCTATCATTTTGTTGTAGTGTAGTTGTTACTTTGTCGTATTGTAATCTAATATTACAAATCGTTTTTATGTTCTGTATGACTTGCTCTCTTTATATGACTTATTTTTGGCCAAGTCTTTTTTCTAGAACTGATTTGTATAACTCATTCTTTTCGAGTTGTTTAAGATTTATAGACTCTGTATGACTAGTTTTAGCACATCTTGCTAAACCAGAGAATATTTCTTGCCCTAGTTCGGTAGAACTCATTTAGATCGAGTTGTTTTGAAGATGCATGACTTGTTTTAAACTTTTAATACAAATCACCTTTCTAAAACTTATTCTGATTTTGTACAACTCGTTTTATACCGAGCTATTTTAAAGATTTGTTGCACGACTTTGTTTTTGGTGCAAATCGATTATTTTGAGACATGATTATTTTTTGATCAAATTTCATGCAACTCGTTTAATTTGAGTTGTTTTGAGACATAATGACTTGTTTTAATATAAATCATTTTTCGATACTTGTAGTTCTAATTTCGTACGACTTGTTTTTGATACAATTCGTTTATTTCAAAACTCGTAGTTATTTTTGAGTATAACTTCGTCTAGCTCGTTCAATACAAGTAGTTTTAAGGTTTTACAATTTGTTTCATTTCAAATTGTTTAATTAAAATGTGGCTTTTCTTGATCTGATTTCATACAACTCGTTTAAATCCGAGCTGTTTTGAGGACTTCGCAACTTGTTTACTTTGAGTCCTTTTAAAGTATTTAATAATCTTTATAGCCAACGGACTTTGTTGCTTTATCCATCGTGCCTCTACTCGAGGTCGAGCTTTATAAAGTCGGACTCGAGCAATCAAGCGGATTGGATTATTGAATGAAGCCTTTCAAAGATTTGTTCAACTCGTTCATTCCGAGTATTTTTATAGATGACTTATTTTTTATACAAGTCACTCTTTTAAAGCACAATTTGTTATATATTAAGTTGTTTTGCGCGATTTGTTTTAATAAAAAATGCTTAGATTATATGGTTATTTTTTAGTCGATTTCATTCAACTCATGAGCTTGAGTTGTTTTAAATCATTAAGCTATATTATAACCATTGGACACAAATTTGAACCTCGTTGCTTTATCCGGCAACCATTTAAAAAGGTCTACTCCTAATTTTTGCGCTTTGTCGAGCATAAATTGGTGCCTTAGCCGAAGGGATTATATGCTTATTCCCTCCCTTTTCTAGTTTTTACTAGGTTGTCATCCTTGTGTATGATACAACTCATTTTTACCCAAGCTGTTTTAACTGGAGGATTATTTTTACGTTTTGATTTTGTTCAAAACGTTTACAATCCTTTCTTTCCTTTCCAACCTGTTTCTGTACAAGGTGTTTGGTTGAACGTTTTTTTTTGTCATTTTTGTTTTTAGCCTTTTATTTTTTACAACTCATTTTATATCGAGTTGTTTCAATTTTGCTTTAGTGATTCATTTTGGTATAAATCAATTTTTAATGCTTTGTTTTAATGATTTATTTTGGTACAAATCACTTTTAAAGCTTTGCTCTCAAGTTGACACGACTTGTACTTGATACGAGTTTGTCGAAAATATAGTTGACTTACAACTCGTTTAAACCGAGTTGTCCTTATATTGTTATAGATGCTAGAACAAGTTTTCTTGGACAACTTATTTTTGTAAAGTTTGTTCCATTTTATACGATTTTTTTTAATACAGGTCGTTTATTTTTCGTACTTGTAGAGATGAGATCGTGGGTTTGAAATTTTGTACGATTTATTTGTTACTCGTGTGGGTCGAGTTGTTAAATCGTATTTATGCCTCGAGGGGCATATTTAGTTAAGTTACTTTTGCGACTTGTTCTAAACACAATTTTTTCAACTCATTTCGCCCGAGTTGATTCGAGGTATTTTGTTCTAATTGGCGTATGTAACTTCTTTCCACCAATTGGTTCCTCGTCGCTTTATCCGAGCAACCTCTATAGGGTCGGCCTGTAATTTTTGCAGTTTATCGAGCTTCAATTGGTGTGTTTTAATTGTAAAAAATCAATTTCCATAAAAAATTGTATTATCTCCTTATGTTGGAGGTGTGTCGTGACCTGGGCAGTTCGTCACCTTTGAGGTCGGACACTTTGTAGAAGCCCTTTTTTAAGACTTCAATAATCTTATAGGGTCCTACCCAGTTTGCTGTCAGCTTTCCTTCGCCTGACCTCGGTAGCCTAATATTATTTCTTATCAGGATGAGGTTTTTTGTGGCGAATCTTGTCGTACCTCGTAGCCATCCTTTGTCTCAAAACTTTTTTTCTTATCCGAGTTTGTTCTCGGATTCCTAGAAGGAGGTCAAGCTCTTCTTTTTAAACTTGAATGTTACCAACTTCGTTGTAGAATTTCTGAAAGCCTCTTCTCTTATCTGAGTTTGCTTTCAGATTTCTGGAAGGAGGTCAAGTTCTTCTTTTGTGCTCCGACTTCATTGTTGAATGTTATCCTTGATGTCTGTCTTGTTGACTTCTTTTGATACTGAAAGTGACTGTAGTGTTTCTTGAATCGGGATTTTATTATTGTCCCATGCTTTGTACTAACTAGTTTGGAGAAGGCATCAGCTCGGCTATTCTGCTCTTGGCTTGTATGCCTGACCTTTCCTTTTTCATTCTTGAGGATGATCCCTGCCCCACTACCAGCTTTGTGCTTCGATCTTTTTCAATAAAATCATCACGTAATAAATCAACAAAACCTAAAGTAATATCTCTTTCCCCTTCAAGTTTACCTACTACGATGATGATCCATCTCTTAGTCGTGGAGCTCCCTTTTTACTCTTTTCGCAATGAAGTCAGCCAAATATTGCGATTTGATGATCATCCGAGCTTCGTACTTCAAATCGAATCCAAACAGCTCCATAGCCCACTGTAGGATCTGCCTTGCAATATCCATTTTTTGGAGGATATGCTTCATGGGCTTATTAGCTTGGGCTCTGATGGTGTGAGCTTGAGAGTGGGGTCACGATCTCTGGGATGCCAAAACCAGAGTATATGCAACTTGCTCAATTTAATAATTGAGCTCAACTCCTTGTAGTACCTTATTGCTAAAGTAGGCGAGCTTTTGCGCATCATCATCTTCTCTGAATAATGCAGAGGCTATTGCTTTGTCAGCCATAGCTAAATATAAACAGGCTATTCTTCCATTTCAGGTCGGATAAGAATTAAAGGCTGAGACAAGAATTTTATGAATTCTTGAAAGACTTGTTCAAATTCTTGGGTCTATGTGAAGTTGTAACTCTTTCATAGTAGAACAAAGATACAGCTGCAAGTATACTATTTAATTGTTGAACCTCATTTCAAGCAGGTCAGGTTAGCTTCAATGTCCCCTTTGGGTGAACATGAACCCCATAATTTTTCTGCTTCTACGGTGAAGGTGCACTTTGTGAAATTTAGCCTCGTCCCGTGCTGCCTTATGGTTTGGAATATTTCTGTCAAGCCGGATATGTTGTAGTAGTTCTTTTCCAAGTCTTAAGAGACTTTGTTGCGATCTTTTCATTTTGTTGTCGGCTTTTCTTAGTCCAATTTTGGCCCGATGTCATTTCGGGTTAGGACGAAATCGCCAGTTGAGAAACTTTTTCATATGACCTTCTCATGGCCATTTTTTTGAAATCTAGTTCTTAAAGTTGTACCTCGGGAAAGAGATCGGACTTTTCTTTGTAAGCTCTAAGGTTTGACCTTGTTGTAAAGTCTAACCTTTAAAAGAGGTCGAATTTTTTTCGTAAGCTCTACAAGATGTCGGATTTTTCTTTTGGCTTACTTTATTTGCCCCAATTGAGGTTATTGCTTCAATGTCGTAGGAGGGTAGGTAAGATGATTCCCATTTGTGGAGTTGTCTGATGTATCTATGGTTTCAGCCTGAGTTCTAACGTGTTGACTTCTTTGCTTTCGGAGTTGCTTAAACTGAAATTTTTATTGTAGCATTTATGCCCTTATTATGAAGTATTTTACTTGTCTCAGTGTTTGAGGGAACGGTCCGAGCAAGTCTAAACTACATTTTGCAAAGGGTCACAGTGGGGTGATGCTGATGAGCTTCTTTTGGAGGTACCGTATGAGAATTTTCATGTAACTGACAGTGCGGGCACTTATTCTCAAAGTCGATCGCATCTTTTTTGCAAAGTCGGCTCATAGCATCTTCTTTGTTAGTGACCCTGCCCCCAGATAATTTTCATAGATGCCACTGTGGATTTCATCTAAAACCCTTTTAGGTTTGAGGTTGGGACATACTTCAACATTTTTTTATTATGATTTCTTACCAATACCACATTGGCTAACCATAAGGGATCTAAACCTAGCTTCCAGGAGTGCTTGGACCTATTTTTTCATGACTTGTGCTCTTTTAGGGCTGAGCTTTTGTCACTTCCATTGTACAGGTCGGGCATCTGGATAGACAGCTAGCTTGTGGTTCATGAGGTCGGGATGAATGTGTGGCATATCATAAGCCTTTCAAGCAAAGAGGTTAGAATTTTTTTGTAAGTTTTGGAGGTTCTTAACTTCATTATAGAATCTAGCCTTTAAAAGATGTCGAACTTTTTTTTGTAAGCTTTAAAAGAGGTTGAAATTTTTTTTGTAAGTTTGGAGGTTTTCGACCTCATTGTAAAGTCTAACCTTTAAAAAAGGTCGGATTTCTAAAAGAGGTTAGATATTTTCTTTATAACTTGGAGGTTTTTAATCTCATTGTGGAGTCTAACTTTTAAAAGAGGTCGAATATTTTTTTGTGAGCTCTAAAAGAGGTCGAATTTTTTACAGTCTTTCCCAACTTGGTAGACTTCTTTGAAGTTACTGAGATGGTTATGTAGATCAATAATTCCATCATAAGGATCCATGTTAGGATGTTGAAAACTTTTTGAGACCTTTGTACGCATGACCTCTTTAGAGAAAAGATCATCTCCTCCAATGAAGAATGGGCCTTTGTCACCCCGACTTTCTTTTTTCTTTGGCTTGGATTCCAGTTTTCTTAGTTTATCTTCAATCTCTCTTCTGTTGCGCAGCTCTTTTCGGAGTTGGCTCTTTGATTCTTTTCGTCGTTCTAACTCGTTTTTCAAGAGGTCTCCATTTTTTATCTGAAGTTGGACACAATTCGTCCTTCTAGATATTCATCATCCACCATTATTAAGGGTTGAGCTCCAGGTCCCCGACAACGGCACCAATGTTTCGAGGGTTACTTGAAATTGGGTTGTATTTGGGCCTGAACGTGAGGTCCAGATCCCTTTGTATGGCAGTGTCCAACTTGTTGATGTCGAGGTGCCGCCTGTCCGAGTTCCTCGTGAGGAGGTGGGGAGTGGTACCTGCAACAGACTCCGATGCTTAAGTCAGCAAGAGCTTTAGGCAGATTTTTAGTAGATCAGAACGTGAGTATACCTGAGGGGTATCAGTGTATTCATAGTAGAGTAGATAACCACCTTTTTGAGTAGTTCCACCTTTGTTGATGGATAACTGTTCCCTTTATCTTGGGAGTTTATTAGGATCTATCTTTCAGGGAAGATAGAGATAGTTGGAGAGATTTGGGGAGACAATTACTTATTCACATAAGTATAAGTCGGCCCCTTTTGTTGCGTCTGACCTCTTAAAGAGGTAGGGTATTCGGTAGAGGCCACCTTTTTAGGTGGACCTTTCATCCTTATTGGGTCTGACTTTTGTGTTTTGGGCTAGGGTATGAACAGTTCCTATGCTTTTTTTTCTTTTTAATTAATTAGATTCTTACTTTGTTTTTAATTTTGTAATTAGGTCATTTTGTGTAAAAAATATTAAAATTAACAGAATATTCTTCTAAAAAAATATGTGGTGAAAGATCTAATTAGATTTTTAATTATGGATATCTTTAATTTTTCAAAAAATATTATGTTAATTTTAATATTTTTTCGTATCTTGTATATTACTCGTGCATCATAAGCCTATATTTATCTTCATTTATCAATTATCTATTATATATTACTAATTTTACAACCAAAATTTGGGGCATGTCACTTTTTTATTGTAGTTGAAATCAAATCTTTTTCTTTAAAATTAAAGAATTCTTTCCTTCTCCTCTATTCTTTTGACCCTTTCTCTATTTCTCTCATTCCTTCATCTACTTTATCTCTCTTATATATCATTATCAATGACTAATTATAAATTTGACAATCAAAATATGCAACATAATATTTTTAATTGTAATTAAAATTAAAATTGAGATATAATTATATTATATTATTAATTTAACAATCAAAATATATCACACAAC
The DNA here is from genome assembly GCF_000816755.2 of Arachis ipaensis. Taxonomy (NCBI): domain Eukaryota; kingdom Viridiplantae; phylum Streptophyta; class Magnoliopsida; order Fabales; family Fabaceae; genus Arachis; species Arachis ipaensis. The sequence goes on along the minus strand of NC_029787.2, from coordinate 133,572,457 downwards.
ACTCTCTCATTAACATTAAGATGAAATCTTTCTCTCTAAAATTAATAAATTTTATTCCTCCATCCTTTTATCTACATCGCAGGGGAGGAGAGTGTAATTTTCTCTATTTTTAAATAACAAGTATGAAAATTAATTACTTTTATTTATTTAACAGATTTAATACTTATCAAATGTAAAAATATACACATTAAATTCTTTCAAGTTTTAGATAATAAATGTTAAAATTAATTATTAATAAAACATTAAAATTTCTTATATAAAAATAATAACTAAAGTTTATTATTTGATTTTTTTATCTACAGAAGCTTTAATTTTTTGGTGGATACTACAATGAAGATAGCAAAAATATCTTCTCATGAAGATGCTTTGGTTAAAAGTGTGGTTTATTTATTTAGCCACACTTTAAACAAAAACAACATTTTTATAAATATCAAAATCTAACCATACAATCCATCATCTAAGAATAAAAAAAAAATATATTCACATGAAGACAATTATAAAATTTTCATTGTAGTATCCACATAATTTTTTTAGTCAATAAAGACCTTTATTTTCCTATATATACAATTTTTTTGTAAAAAAATTTGATTTTATAAATTTTTTTAACCATAATCTATAATATCAAGATAAAACCAACATAAATTCAAAAAATTTATATTTTCATAATATTATTACGAATAAAAATACTACTAATTCTTCATCAATAATTTTGGTAGGCAAATTGTGAAAACAAATTTTCACATGTAAAAGAAAGACAACGGAGAGATGAGAAAAGTGGTCATAATTGCATTAAAAACCTTAATATAAACGTTGCGAGTTTTATCAATTATATATATATAACTAAAATATTAGCCTTA
>NC_029787.2:133544545-133571496 GCF_000816755.2 Arachis ipaensis | reverse complement strand
GATGCACGATAAAAAAAAAAAAAGCAAAAGGAAAAATTAAATTAATTAACTCGCTAGGGCCGGGAGAAAAACTACTATACGGCGGACATGTACCACATTTATAGGTTTTAAGCGACAGTAACATGATTTAAAACATCATAGTACCATATATATTGTGGCAAAAAAGGGGGAGAAACCCATCATCGACTTGGTGGCTAAATTCCCTCCAATGAAATATGACATTGATCGAACACGATACCAATTATTATCGATGAACATTCACTACTTCACAGGTCTTCTTTTTAGTGGGTGCATGTTTGTTATATCTTTGATTATGACGCAACGGGATGTAAAACAATAAAAATTACAAAAATGTTTATGTAAATAGTTTTATGTGTCTGGAAGACTGGGACAATGAGAATTCACAAAGTGATTCATATCAATTGTCACTTGTCACCAATTTCAAACACACCTTCTAAAAATACAAATCCAAAAACCAGCTCCCTCTCCTTAATCTAAATATAAATATGCTGAAATGATAAGAACATTTTCCACTTTTATCCAATAAAAATCTCCCGTCCTATAAGCATGTCTTATATATTATATTTTTATAACAAGCTAGATCAATTAGTTCATTGGCAATTAAAAATACTTAGGATTGATTTATTATTTGTTATGAACTGAAGAGATTGATATATACCATATAATTAAAAGTCCAATAAATAATGAGCCTTAGTCCAATAAGTTTAGTGATAAATTTGGGATACTATGCTTCTTAGCTTGGATTGCATATCCCTTGGTATAAGGAGAGTAGGAATACGTAGTTTTCAATTAGCCAAAAAAGTGATGAGGTGGAGACATACAGTAAGTCCATGACGATCGACCCATAATGTTTTTTGTTAAAGAGAAAAGTTAAATGCTTTCTCGTTGCCTTTTGTTAAGCCACTAAAGGGACAACTTAACACTTATGGTCTTTATTTACATAATTGTAAGTGTAATAATTATGCATATATAGAATAAGAGCATTGCTAGAGAGATAATAATTTAAAATTATTTTATTTAATTTAATATTTATAATTTTATGTATATAAAATTTAAAATTATATATATTTGTTATATTTAATATTATATATTTATTTTAGAGATAATTAATGAATTAGACAACTTTTGATTAATTTGAGTTGATTTTTATTATCTTTTAATAAACATTTTTTATATGAAAAAGTATAGGAGAATAATATTTTTTTTGAACAATCCAAATAATAGGTTAAAAAAGAAAAGTTAATTTTAATTTTAAAAATCAAATTTTGAATTAATTAGATATAATCTTTATTTTGAGTGGTTAGTGGACCTGAAATATAACTCATTGTTCATGTTGTTCGCATCTCTCATTATTCACTTAACGAGATTATTTTATATGTGCTATATCCTATGTGTACATTAAAATTAATCACCAAAATCATCTATTAGTATAAAATGTATGTTGGAATATAACTACATATTAAAAATAAATTAAACCGCATATATATTTATACACAAAATATAATCATAATTGATTTTAGTGACTTATTTGAGTATACGAATAGTATTTTTGAATAACTTTTCGTGAAAAGGACCATATATACATATAGATAGCTCGATTGATCTTCTAAATAAAAGCACCAAACAAGGTAGACCAAAACCTTCGGCATAAGTTTCCGATAGAATGCATTGCGTTATTTTTGAAAGAGTAGCTAGCTAGTTATCATGGTAAATTTTAGAAAGTTAGATTTAATAGTATTTGTACAGTTTTTTAGAGTATTTGAAAATGCTCTAGATGATTCTGGAACGTTCTAAAATGTCCTAAAAGGTCTTCGGAATACTTTAGAAGGTTCTAAAAGACTCTGAAAGGTTGTAGAGTATTCTAGAAGAGTGTGGATGTATATAGGAATATGAAGAATAGTATGGAAGAATCTAGAAGTATTTAGAGAAATATGGTAGAATAGATATTTGTAATGAAGGTTCTAGATGATTAATCTAGACCGTTGATTAGATTTAATCCTAATAATCCATTAAGGAGGTGGAGGGCTATAAATAGGAGGTGAGAGTTAGAGTTTGGGTGTGTGAGTTGTGTGTGAATCATTTGTAACAAATACTTGAGTAATAAAGTGTTCTTTCCACCAACGTTTTTTTATCTTGTGTTCTCTTGTGTTCTCAGCTTTCTTGCTAAGTATTTGAGGGTTAGACTGACTTGGTCTTAACTCAAGAGGTTGAGTAAGTTCGAGTGCCGGCACGGTAGCATTGCAGTGTGTCCAACACCGTGACAATTTTGGCATCAGAGCAAGGTTCGAGAGAGAGCACAAGTGATTTGTGGGTATAGCTTCTAGTATAACCATGGAGCATGTTTGAGTCTCAAAGGGGAAGGAATGCTATTCCTTCTCAACGGAGAGGCAAGAAGGCCCATTCTTCAAGTGAGCCTAGAGGTAAGGACTCCAACTTCTTAGAAGAGAGAGTTTCTATGTTGGAAAATGTTCTATCCTCTATGGATGAGCGCTTCCAAATGATAGAACATGATAAGGAGACCCTCGAGGCTTACGTGTTAGGAGAACTAGATGCTTTCAAAGAAAGCATGCTCCAAATCGAAGAGAAGTTTGAGAATTCTTTGAAGCTTTTGAGGAAGTTCGATTTTGGTTCGAGGAGGCAAAATCTCGACCAACCATTATAAGGGAGACGACAAAGAGTGATCTCCCAAAGCCAAAGGAGTTCCAGGGCGTGAGGGACGCTCGAGAGGTGGAGAACTTCTTACGGCAAATGGAGAGGTACTTTGAAGGCCAAGGGATGGTCGGAAAAGCAATAAAGGTACGCACTGCAGCTCTCTACCTTTCTGATAATGCTACTTTGTGGTGGAGGAGAAAGTGCGTAGATATGAAAAATGGTACTTGCAACATAGCCACATGGAAAGATTTCAAAAGGAAGTTGAAAAGACAATTCTTCCTTGAAAATGTGGTTTATGAAGCAAGGAAGAAGTTGAAGGAGTTGAAGCACAAGAGTACGATTAGCGACTACGTAAAGGAGTTCACTACAAAGAAAGAATGTTAAGGATGTCGATGAGGCCATCGTGGTGGCCGAATCACTTATTGAGTATCATAAGGGAGACTCTAAACCCAAGTCTTCCTCCAAGCCTAGTTCTACTAAAGGTGGGAGAGACAAGGGAAAGTCTTCCTCCAAGCCTAGTTCTACTAAAGGTGGGGGAGATAAGGAAAAGAGTTTCTCAACCAAGAAGGAAGGAAAATACTTTTCAAAGAAAGAGTACGAAGAAAAGAAGAAGGCTTTTGTGCCCAAAGGAGGATTCTTCGTGTGCAAGGGACCACACCAAATGAAGGATTATCCCAAGCTAGGGACTCTGGCATCTATTGCTGAGAAACGAGAAGCTCAATCTCAAGTAACTGAGCATGAATGCTGTGAAGGGCAAAGAGGCAAGCACCGCAGAAAAGAAAGACTTAATGTATGTCAAAGTCTTTATCAATGAAAGAATCGTCATGGCTATGATCGACACTGGTGTTACACACAACTTCATCACGTCTGATAAAGCAGGGAGGCTTGGGTTGAAGATCACCGAAAAGAATGGCTGGTTCAAACCCATGAATACCAAGGGTGAACCTCTTAAAGGAGTAGCAAAAGGGGTTGAGATGACTCTTGGTTCTTGAAATGGTCTTGTGGATTTCTCAGTAGTACCCATAGACGATTTCAAAATAGTCATTGGGCTCGATTTGCAAAGGAAGGAAAATATAATACCTATGCCATACTACGACATAGTATGCGTCATGGAGAAAGGGTCTCCATGCATGGTCCCTACAGTCTCTAAAGTTGGAGGACCACCGATGCTCTCTGCTATGCAACTCAAGAAAAGGTTCAAGAAGAGAGAAATTACATATTTTTCTCTATTACAAGAGGAGTCAACATCTCAAAGAGAAGACATTCCTCCCGAAATCAAGGAAGTTCTTGAAGAAAATAAGGATGTGATGCCTCCCGAGTTGCCAAAACAACTACCACCTAGGAGGAAGGTGTACCACAAGATTGAATTGGAGTCAGGAGCAAAGCCACCTGCCTCAGCACCTTATAGGATGGCACCGCCAGAACTTGAGGAGTTGAAGAAGCAACTCAATGATTTGCTAGATGTTGGGTTCATCCATCCATCGAAGGCACCTTATGGCGCACCAGTCTTGTTCCAAAAGAAGCATGATGGTTCGTTGAGACTATGCATCAACTATCGAGCACTTAACAAGATCTTGCGAGAGAATAACTTATATATGAAGAAGGAAAAGTGTTCCTTTGCAAGGGATGAAGTCCACTTCTTGGGACACATCATTGAAGGTGGAACTCTCTGCATGGATCAAGGAAAGGTGAAGGCTATCAAAGAGTGGGAGCTGCCAAACAAGGTATCTAAATTGAGGTCATTCCTTACGTTGGCTAATTACTATCAGAGGTTTATCAAGGGATACTTTGCCAAGGCTGCGCCATTAACTGATCTTCTCAAAAAGAATTACTCTTGTGAATGGTCAAAGGAGTGTCAAAAGGGCTTCGATGAGTTGAAGGCTGCTATCACAGAAGGACCAGTACTAGCATTGCCTGACTACTCGAAGGTGTTTAAAGTCCACACTGATGCTTCTGACTACGCCATTGGAGGGGTTCTAATGCAAGAAGGACATCCTATTGCCTTTGAGAGTCGCAAGTTGAATGATACAGAGAGGTGATACACCGTCCAAGAGAAGGAGATGACCGCAATGGTGCATTGTCTGAGAACTTGGCGTCATTACTTGCTTGGCTCACACTTCATCGTCAAGACAGATAATGTGGCTACAAGCTACTTCCAAACTCAGAATGAATTAAGCCCCAAACAAGCTAGGTGGCAAGATTTCTTAACTGAGTTTGATTTCGAATTTGAATATAAGCTTGGCAAGACTAATGTGGTAGCAGATGTGCTGAGCCGCAAGGCTGAGTTGGCAGCCATTTTCATGGTCGAAGGAGATATGTTGCATACCATCAAGGAAGGGTTGCATCATGAAGACCAAGATGAACTGAGTAGAGGTGAGTCGAGTCGTACTCTGCCTGTGGTGATTAGATCCTTTGATAAAGAAATCGAAGAGATCTTAGCTAATCGCGTCGTGCGACTAAGAGGAGTACCACCAAGTATCCAATATTTTATCAAGTGGAAAGGACTCTCGATAACTGAAGCTAGTTGGGAAACTCATGAAGATCTATGGCAATTCCAAGAACACCTATAGCGTTATCATGAACAGAACGCGATGAGGACATCTGCTCATTAGGTGGGGGAGAATGTCACGGTAAATTTTAGAAAGTTAGATTTAACAGTATTTGTATAGTTTTCTAGAGTGTTTGAGAATGCTCTAGAGAGTTTTGGAACGTTCTAAAATGTCCTAGAAGGTCCCGAAATATCTTAAAATGTTCTAGAAGACTCTGAAAGGTTGTAGAGTATTCTAGAAGAGTGGATGTATATAGGAATATGAAAAATAGTATGGAAGAATTTAGAAGTATTTAGAGAAATATGGTAGGATAGATATTTGTAATGAAGGTTCTAGATGATTAATCTAGACTGTTGATTAGATTTAATCCTAACCATCTATTAAGGAGGTAGATGGCTATAAACAGGAGGTGAGAGTTAGAGTTTGGGTGTGTGAGTTGTGTGTGAATCATTTGTAACAAATACTTGAGTAATATAGTGTTCTTTCCACCAACGTTTTCTTTCTCTTGTATTCTCTTGTTTTCTTAGCTTTCTTGCTAAATATTTGAGGGTTAGGCTGACTTAGTCTTAACTCAAGAGGTTGAATAAATTCAAGTGCCAACACGGTAGCATTGAAATATGTCCAAGGCCATAACATAGTACTCATGAAGAGATCTCTTTGAAAAATGGAACACCAACAAAAAAAAAATGGTGAATTGGACCGTCAAGAAATAGTGAAGCCAATATTGTTTAATTCATAAGCACATACAAATTATTATATTATTAGAGAAAATATATTTACACCAAAGTATACACCATTCTTAGCTTGTATGGTTTTTATTTTAAAAAAAAATGTTAGGTACACATCAAAAATTATCCACTAATTAATAAATCAATTATTATGTATTTGTATAAATTTTTTTATATAAATACATAATATATTTATTTTTTATTAAATATATATTTAGATAACTTTTTTTATATTATAATACACGATTAAATAACTGCGACTCTGCACGTGCATGAAAATTAAAGTTTGGCATTGGATATGAAATGAATAATGTGCTACACTTGATTTAGATCATATATTATATCATTGGATAACGTAGATAAACCTTGCAACTTTATCTAATTATTCTTGAAGGGAAGCAAGAAAATTCCTTTTGATTTCAAATTGAACATTGTTTCAGGATACTGTTGATATATCTTTTCACTTTATTGCTTTCTAGTTTTCTTTCTACATCGAATATGTTTATAACGACCTTTTAAATTATTAACCACATGGCTTATGATGCAAGGTGTGAATAATTCAAAGGAATAATCTTTCTATTTTTTCCTCAATTAATCTATATAAGTTAAATTAAAGTATTATCATTAAAAAAAACGAGATGTTACATGGTCGAGATTATGAGTGAATAATACAAAGCACGGAAAAATAAGACACAAAGAATAAAAATATAAAATTTTGTATTTTATATTCTGTTTAGTAATAAATTAAAATAAATTATGAAAATTTAAATTATTTTTATTTTTTTATTCAAAAAATTTTAAAAAAAATATAATAATAAAAAATATAATTATAAAAATTAACAAAAATAATAAAAAAAATAAATTGTGTTTTTTGTTAATATTTTTGTGTTCTTTCTGTTAGAATTGACACAAAATATATTAATTTAGTATTTTTGGACATAATATTTCTATTCATGTTTCATATGTTAAATACGATTTTGTGTTTCTGTATTTCTATCTTAGTGTTTGACTGTCTCGTCCATGTAAATAAACGCAGTCCAAAGGAATGAGAAGTTGAAAATATGTAAAAAACACTTACACACTCATGTCTTAAGTGATTTTTCGAGTTTTATCTTGAGTTAGTTTTTATAGATTTTTTTTCTATTCTTATTTTCTCGTTTTTTACATTTATGGTAATTTATCTTTTTTGCAAAGTTTAATTTTTATCATGTCACTCTTTTGAACTTATGTAAAGGAATGTTTTAATTAGTTCTTAATATTTTTAAATTCTGCAAAGTGTATGGTTAAGCTTTTATAATCAATTTATTTATTTGTATGCGTAATTATACTTGTGCCCATTTTATGATTTTCTTCGTTGATAAAGCATAAACCTTGATGTCTGTAAAACTGATACTCATAGGAGGAGTATGTTTCGGTTTCAAATATTAGAATTGCAACAAAGGCTTTGCTCTATCTTTTTCACTTGCAAAACGTAAAATATGCATAACACGACAATAAAGGGTTTTATTTTTATTTATTTAAATGTACACTAAAATTAGTTATCAAAATCAGTTACTAGTATAAAATATATATTAGAATATAAATACGCATTGAAAATAAATTAAATTATACATATATTTATGCACAAATATATTAATGACTGATTTTAGTAACTAAACTCTATATAAATTATGGAGTTCGCCGTACCCCCGGCGAACTCTATGTTGAGTTCGGCAGAGTATATAAAATGTGAGGCCATTTTCATTTGTCGCTTTTTTCCAAATCTCTCTTTCAAATTGGCTTTGTTCCTCCGTCACTTGTGATAGTCATATTCTTCTGTACGATATTTTATGTGTTTCGACGTCTATGAAGTTCGTTATCCACGACATCGTTAGTTTCAGGACAGTAAATAATATGTTAGTTAGTGCTACTGTTTTCAGGTTAGTTACAGTTACTGTTTACATGTTAGTTAAAGTTACTGTTTAGTGGTTGCATGTTAGTTAGAGTTACAGATTTACTGTTTACATGTTAATTAGAGTTACTGTTTAGGATTTACATATTAGTTAAAGTATATAACATGTTAGTTAGGTTTTTTATGTTATTGTTTTCTAGTACAGTTGCTGTTTATTACTGTTTACATGTTAGTTAGAGTTACTGTTTAGGGTTTACATGTTAGTTAGATTTTTTATGTTATTGTTTTCTAGTACAGTTGCTGTTTATTGTTTATAACATGTTAATTAGTATAAGTTGTTAGTCAATTCTTAGTTAGTTTAGTCGAAATAGGTAGTTTAAGTTGTGAATTAGAAGGTAATTAGCAGAATAATTAGTTAAGTTAGGTTAGATTAGAAAGAAACATGATTAGTAAAATTTAGGGTTCAATTAGTTATTGATTACGGTTGGTGAGGGTGTTAGGTGACGGCCTCATGTAGTTGGATTAAATTTTAATTAGTAAATTTATAAATTGATTAAGAAGTAAGGTAGACAAGTAGGAAGTGTAAATATGTTTTTTAAGAATTCAGTTAATGTGAAAGGAACTAAGTTCAGTATATGTTATTTTATTTTACTAGAGTGTAGTTAGATGGAGCAACAGTTATTGGCTTACGAGGATACGCTTTACAGATTGGATTATGCTGAGCACATTGCTGGAAGACTTGATTGAGTGGTACACTTTTATCGTTGTTGTTTATTTTGTTATAATTAATAAACAGTGAATTTGTTATTTAATGTGTTCACCGTCCTGCGTCGGAGCAGATTAGGCCATATCTTAGACGAGTCGGGTTTGAGTATACTGCGTATATGGTTGAGTTCGAGCACGACTGGCCATTGGCCTCGGCGTTGATAGAGAGGTAGAAGCTTGAGTTCCACACATTTCATCTACCATACGGAGAGATGACTATCACCCTACAGGACATGATCTACAATTGGTCTCGGCGTTGATAGAGAGGTTGAGAACCCTTCATGACAGCGTTAATGCATTCGGAGATATTCGTTGTCATGTGACCAAATCGACGACCCTCATCAGCATACTAAGCCCACTGTGACCGAAGCATTTCTTCAAGCCAGTTTGTGATTGCTACATTCTCCCCCCTCAAACGTCCAAAATAATGAGCAAACTCACGCTGCGACTTTGAATACGCTGTGTTAATCAGAACCTTCTTCAATTCCTTGTTTTTAAAGTGAGTCATGAAGTTGACAGCAATGTGTGTTGTACAAAATACCTGGAAGGCATGAGATGGTTTCCATAAACTTCCCTTGGCACTCAGCGTACCATCAATTGATTTGTGTCTATCTGAAATCACTAAGAGCCCGGATTGTGGTGTCACATGCTGTCGCAGATACGAAAGAAAGAACGACAAAGCCTCCTTCGTCTCATCCTCAACAACGACAAATGCAATAGGCAAAATATTTGTATTGCCATCTTGAGCTATGGCCATTAGCAATGTTCCACTGTATTTACCATATAAGTGGGTGGCATCGATGGAAATAAGTGGCTTGCAATGCTTGAAACATCGGTGTCTGTGAAATCAGGCCACGGCTGTGTCACAAGTTGCACCCAAGTACCTAAAAACCCATTATCAGTTAGCACATATAAATAATGTCTTTTTTAACAGTGAATAACCATAATGAAATAAATCTTACCAGGCAAGTATATCGGCATAGCGAATAACCAACGAGGAAGCTCGTTGTATGACTCCTCCCAATTGTCATATATTCTTGGAATGACTCTATGTTTTTCAAGCCAAACCTTTCTGTAGGACGCCTTGTAACTGAAGTGATTCTCCACACCTCCTTGTAGAACCCTAATGTTGATTGTTGGATCCGCTTTGACAATTATGAAAATGTGTTGAGCAATCACCTTCAAATCCAACCTACAATGGTCTTGATCCATCGATGTTTGCATGCAAGTATGATAACCAGTGTATCTCCTAACCTCCTAGTTTTCTTGCTTTCACCGATATGATATGAGTATGCTCCAAGAACAACCGGGCCCGAACTGGATACACTGTGCATTATACCTCAACTGGTCACTTTCTACTACTTTATACTCTGCAGCCCTCCTGATGTTGTATCTCTTAATTGCCAACATGATTTCTTCCTTGTTTTAAATTGTTGTCCAACCTCGAACTCATTGTTTGGATCCTTTTCGGGGCCTCCCTGGATAAACGACCAATCCGAAGTCATTACATCGAGATTCAACCTGGAGAAGTGATCCGGCCGGTCATATGGTTGAGAAATGGCAGGCTGTGTCAGAGCGATTTGTGTGTCACCGTAGTAGTTCATCTCTTCTTCCTCATCACCATCATCAGGAATTTCGGGTGGTTCATCATCAGCAACGTCTCCGTCATCAGGGTTAACTTCATACGGATCCATCATCGGATCCCTAATAGCAGAACCCTCATGACTTTCAACATCGTCACCCATCATGTCAGCATTACGAACTTCAATATTAGACCCCTTTGGACTACCTTTAGGTGGCATATTTAGATCCACCATCGTCCTTATGATATTTCGTCTAACAGCTCCACTCAACGGACTATCATCGACGGTATCTGTAGATGATTCTCGGCCACCCAACTCAATGAGGAACACGAATAATTTCAACAGATGAATATTTGTCCATCGGTTATGCCACGTCCTTATAAGATGTACATCCTCGTCGTCATGTAAACGATACTTAATTCAAAATAACAGAAATATTTCTCACAACCGTGGTCTAATAAATATACTATCAACAAAGCCAAGACAACTGTGATATACCTTTTATAAAACAAATTGTCATCTACTTTGATCGGATATTTGTAGTAAATTTTTTTCACCATTTTTGTCTCTTGCTGCTCGACGGAATGCAATATCAGATTCTTCAACGCTGTTAGACTGTTGACTTTCGGTGTCATATAGGTAATTATCGGTTGCCCCGATCTAAAAACGTTAGAACTTTCTTCATTATACACTATTTCACCATCATAATGAATGGATAACAATGGATTCATTGACATTGTACAGAAAAAATGTCAACAATGAAAACAAAAGTGGAGAATGAAATTGTGGTTCTCAGCTCAGCTCTCCAACAGGCATGCTTTTATTTTTCAAACCCAACCTAGAGTTCGTCGGGGGTGCGGCAAACTTGCCCCTAATGCCAAAAAAAATCGCATTCTGGAATTTAAAGCTCAAATATCTTGTTTTGGGAATTAATTATTTTTTTATTTTATATTAGAAAAAAAATCCTTAAGTAAGGTTCATTTTTTTAATAAGAAGAAGAAAGGAGCTCAACACAATAAAGTGGAGCGACAAAAGGAACAATAACAAGAAACAAACATAAGAGAAAAATAAAACACTAGTCTCATCATTATCTCCGGTATTGCCATCAACAATGAAATGGATCTCTCTCAGTCCATTCCTTGTAACTAATTGAAGACTTGTTGGTAATCTCCTCCAAGCTGGCTTCCTCATTTTGGAAGATCCTTCTATTCCTTTCCAACCAAATATTCAAAACAATAACAAAGAATCATATCAACCACTTCTTTATCTCCTCCTTTTTATTGTGACATCCTGTCCAACTTTCAAAGTATTTCTTCATTGTGCCTGGAATGGACCATTAACTTCCAAAAACAGATAACCATGCACACCACATCTGCCAAGTAAAATTACAATCAAGAAACAAGTGATGAATATATTCAACCTCCTTCTTACACAAGACATATACATTGTCTTCACTGTTTACCATTCTTATTCTACACAGTCTTTCTTTTGTATTTATTCTACCAATCAACACAAACTAAACAAATAATTCCACTATTGGTGAAACTAATCCTCTCCAAATAGTTCTAGTGAAGTTGTAGTTTGTGATTTCCTCAGGAGCTGTTTTTGCCTGCAAGACCTGCACAAATGTGTTAGTAGTAAAAGCTCTTTGCCTATCAAATTTCTACACAACTCTATCCTCTCTGTTAATACTAGTGTAACTGGCCTCAACTTATAATGTAACTAATTCATTAAATCTAACTCCCATTGGAATAACTCTCGCCTCCATTGAAAGTCCCAAATTTACTATATCTCATCCCAAAATCCTCAATTTCCTCTGACGAATCCTATTTGGTTTGAAAGTGAGAAGAGTCTTCGAAACAGATCTTTCAACGAACCACTTTGTAGCCAGACATCCTCCCAAAAATGAATCATTCTATCATCACCTACCTCCATAGCTAGCCCAGTAATCATCTTATCTCTCACATGTTGCTCCTTGATCTATAGTTGACAAATATCCTTCTACGGACCCCTTCTTGTAGGTATTGACTGATAGGATAACATCATATTGGGATTTATATTGTTCTAGGAGTAAATCACCTTCTTCCATAATGGACACTCATCCTTTGAGAAGCGTCACCACTACTTAAATAGTAATATTGTATTGCGGATCACCGCATCCTCCACCCCCAAACTACCTAATTTTTTTGGAGCCTGCACTACTTTCCAACTCACCATCTTCGTACCATTCTTGCCATCCTCCTTACTCCACATTAACCTCATCTGTAGTGATATTAACTTATCTGCAACCGCTTTCAGTTTTTTATACAGACTTAGGTAGTATACCGTCAAGCTATTTAGTACTGATTTGATGAGAACCAACTTGCATACTTTATTGAACACTTTAGCTTTCCACAAACTAAACTTTTTCTCTACTTTGTCTACTAATGGCTTCCATATCATCACCAACCTGGGATTAGCTTCTAGAAGGATTCTCAGATATTTAATTGGATGAGTAGCCACCTTACAACCCAATAATCTAAACATATTCTGAACCCACTGCCGTTCACAATTAACTGGAATCAAACTTGATTTGTCAAAGTTAATGCTTAGCCCCGACATTAGCTCAAAATATCGTAGTAACCTCTTGTAATTTCTTATGGTCTCATCCTCAGGTGGCAGAATAATATAGTGTCATATGCAAACTGAAGATGAAACAACTCTATATCATCTCTCCCAACTAGCAACGGCGATATCCGACCATTTCTAACCGCCTCTTCCATCATTCTATGTACACATCAACAACTAATACAAATAAGAGTGGAGATAGTGGATCCCCTTGTCTCAGTCCCCTTTTCATTTTGAATGGTTTAGATGGTGAACTATTTATCAAAACAGACATAGAAGCCGTCCTAACACACTTTATAATCCACTCCCTCCATCTCCGAGCAAAGCCCATATTTTGCAAAACAATGTCCACAAGGCTCCACTTTATTCTATCATATGCCTTTTGAAAATCTAACTTGATAAATACTGCTTCCTTTTTTCTTAGTTTGAGCTAGTGCACCATTTCACAAGCAATAAGTGCTCCATCATGAATTTTTCGACCTTTGAGTCTTCCCTATTAGTCTTGGCATAACCGTGCTCATTCTCCTAACCAATACCTTCGAAATTACTTTGTATATACAACCAACCATACTAATCGGTCGAAGGTCTTTGATCTCCTTAACTCTAACAAACTTCGGTGCTAGCGTCACCCATGTAATATTTGTATGAGAAAGTAATCTGGTTGTCTGAAAGAAATCTATTCCGAACCAATCTCATCCCAGTATTTCTTAATGAAGTTTATGTTATATCCATCGCTTCCTGGTGTCTTAGACGATTCACATTCCCATACTACCTTTCTGATCTCCTCAACTGACGGCAACACCTACAAAGTTTTTGATTCATCATTTATGCGTTTAACTAACCCATCTCTAAACTCCACCATGGTAGATCTCTCCTGATAATACAAGTTCTTATAGAACTCTCGAATATCAATCTTGATTCTGGTTTGATTCCTTACCAACCTATCATTAATTATCAAAACATCAATTCTATTATTTTTCCTTCTCGCTGAAGCTATACTATGAAAGTACCTAGTGTTTTTGTCCATTTTGTTCACATATCGAGACCGTGACTTCTATTTCCAGTGAATTTCTTTCCTCTCATACCATTTTTCACAACATCTCACGCTTTTCTTCTTGCCACCACCATACCATCATACATTCATACACCCCACTATTTACCATATCATCTTTTTTCTTTATCTTTTCTTCAAATATATTGATTTTTTTATTCATGTCGTTAAATTTGTCCTTATGTCATCTCTTTAACAGGATCGTTATAATCTTCAATTTATTAGTGGATTATACATTATTTCATAAACATTTCTTTTTTTTTTTTACCATTCTTAAGAAACTCTCGTGTATAAATCAAGAATCTAAGTTCTAGAAGGGTCTTGATCCACTTCTTCATTTTGTATCTTCCATAATTATTGGACAATAATATAATAATTCCTAAAATTCAAAATTCACAAGGAAACTCAAATAATGAAATTTATGTAAATGGTATCTGAATGGATATGATATATCACGCGGGGAAACCAACTTGTTGGAATGAAGTAGATAGAGGACATGTATAAATTAATGAGGTAAGTAGCATCCTCTTTAAAAATTAACCGCCATGCCGAGGATTGTAAGTGTGCCTTAATAATAGGAGTTAGTTTTTTTTTTAGTTTTGGTATTTTCATTTTGAAAAAGTACATGTAGATAATGAGAATATTAAATACTGTATATGAATAGTCACCAAAAAAAAATACTGTATGTGAATAATGAATATGGAATATTCAATTCAATAAGTATGCAGATGATTATGTTTATTATTTTTAATTGGATGATTATTTCTTTTGATTCGATTTATTTATAGCTGGATGTTCAATTCATTAGATGTGCAAATGGTTATTCTAATCTTAAAGTTTATGAGATAATTTGGGAATGGAGTATTTTTTTATTTCATTAGATCAATTTTAAATAAACCCATTGTTCACATTATTTACAAAAATTATTATTTATCTAGCAAAATTCAATAATTTTTTCAATCTTATATTTATTTTATGTTGTTTTGTTGGTTTGTTATGATTTGTGATTGTTTTGATCTCACTTCCGTTTTTTGGAGTTTGTGGGGATTCTACCTATTAATAATAATTAAAAAAAAAACTAACTACCAAATAATTCTCACAAGCATGAAGTATCGCTCAGCAGCACAATACAAATTGGCGAGTTGTTTCAACTTTCACTTAATAAAAAGCCTTTTGAATTTTGATGCAGCGGCATAAAGAAGAAAATATACTTTTTATTTAGTTCGAGCATGGGAACTACCAATTCAAGTTGAAGTCATATGATTCTTGTACCT
The DNA here is from genome assembly GCF_000816755.2 of Arachis ipaensis. NCBI lineage: Eukaryota > Viridiplantae > Streptophyta > Magnoliopsida > Fabales > Fabaceae > Arachis > Arachis ipaensis. The sequence continues at coordinate 133,556,375 of NC_029787.2, read as the reverse complement.
CACAACCCATTCACGGGTTGCCTTCACCAAGAGATTGATTACCCAGTCCAAAGGATTGAGCCTCACCCCACACCGACCTTCCCCTAAAGAAGTCGGTTCTCACTACGACTTGCTCTAAAGAAGTTGGGGACGAACACACTCACTCAAATGAGTAACTGCCCCTAAGATCTCTCAACCCACTTCCAGGAGCCATATCCCAACTTCCCTAAGATAAAGGGACGGTTATCCACCTTAAAAGGTGGAGCTACTTCAACGCTGGTTATTGGCTCACCGCTATAAATACACTGACACTCATCAAGTATCTCTAAACCCCAATACTCTCTAGACCTGCTCACACCCTTGCTGACTTAGGCATCGGAGTGTCTTTGCAGGTACCACCCCATTCACTCGTATTCACAAGTCGGACGGAGGCCCTAAAGACGCGAATCCGCTCGAAGGCTTCCTTCCATAGACGATTGGGCCAACCCAGCGAGTCCAGCCCAATAATCTCCGGTTACCCATCTTGTGAATGTAGTTGAGAATTATACTAAATACTAGTGCAGGTCACATTTCACTCATTAGCCTCTCACTTTAAATTTTAAAAGCAAAATAAAGTTTTAATTCAATAATATGACCGAAATAAAAAATAGAAAACACTATGGATGTATATATATAATTGGATCACAACTTTATTATTTTGCCTAAGTCAATTGGATTTTAATTTTCTTTTCCCTCTTTCCAGGTACATAATTCCTGCAGAGCCACAAAATTTAGCATGAAGGCCTGAAACTCATACTAGTGAATAATAACAGATAAGTTTCGAAAAGAGCTTCGTTAGGAAACCAACTAAAAATGAAGTTAATTTTAATTAATTAATTAAAAAATAAATTAGTTATAAAAAAATATTTTTTATTATTTTAATTTTTTAAATTTTAAAATTAAAAATAAAAGAAAATTAACTCTTTCCTACGAAACAATATGAAGAATTTGAATAGGGAGAGGACCATGGCCACGCTGATCTCCCAATGGTTTCGCCACTGATTATTAGATTATATTTTTGTAAATATATTTTTATACAAGTAATTAGCAAATCGTATACTCGGATATACGTAGGGGTGAGTATGGGTCGGGTTGGTTCAAGTTTACGATTAAATTAGAATTGAACTAATTAAATTGTAATTGATTCAATTTGGTTTAAATTTATGTTTTTTTGTGTATGTACCTGAATCAAACAAAACTGATTAAGAAATTGGATATCCGATGAAATAGAAATTTATAAAAAAAAATTTGTTTTAAAAATTCTGTAAGTACACTAAATATATAAAATCAATAGAAATAATTTAAACATGTTAAACACTAAATATATTAAAAACTAAATACATTAAAATCCAAATAAATTAAACACTAAAGACATTAAAATCCAAATAAATTAAACACTAAACACATTAAAATCCAAATATATTAAACATCAAACACATTAAAAATTAAATACAAAAAAACAATAAAAAATTCAAAATCATTAAAAGACGTATATATATATTTTAATTTTTTTTATTTAATTAATACACGGTCAAATTCACAAATTGGTTCGAATTCCTAAACTAATTACTAAAAAAATTATTAATTTAGTTCCAATTGAACCTAATTACCTGCTATCCGTGCTCAGCGTAGATATACGAAACAATCTTCTATTTGTGCAAGGCTAGTATAACTAAAGAATTTGCGGGTCATCTCGCATCTATATTCTATTTCCCTTTAATATTGTTGTCATCCTATGTTGCATTGTTATTATTTATGGGCTGTAAAATAAAATAATAAAACTAATGGGCCCATTACTTTTGCAAGTTATATAATTTCTCTAACAAAAAACTAATATTTTTTATTACTTACGTTGTTTAAATATATAAAAAAATCAACCAACTTTAAACAACTACAATTAATAATTAATAATTTTATATTTTTAAAAAATAAAATTTGAATAGATATAGACGGTGAGAAGGGACCTTCTCTAAACCCATTGATTAACCCCATTATGATTGTCTCAGTGGATAGATCTTGAATTTCTAGACATGCTTTATTGAACCTTTTCATGTAGGCTCGTAAGGATTCTCCGACCTCCTGCTTTATCCCCAGGAGGCTTGGCGCATGCTTTACTTTGTCTTTTTGAATAGAGAACCTCATCAAGAACTTCTTTGAGAGGTCTTCAAAACTGGTGACCGACCTTGGGAGGAGGCTGTCGAACCACTTCATCACTGCTTTCGACAAGGTTGTCGGAAAAGCTTTGCATCGCGTTGCATCAGAAGCATCAGCCAGATACATCCGACTTTTAAAGTTGCTCAAATGATGCTTCGGATCTGTGGTTCCGTTGTAGAGGTCCATATCGGGGCTTTTAAAGTTTCTTGGAACTTTTGCCCTCATTATGTCCTCACTGAAAGGATCTTCCCCCCTAAGGGCGACTCTTCTCTATCGTCACGGGAGTTCCGACCTTTGAGGGAGGATTCCAACTTTAAGAGTTTTTTCTCTAACTCTTTTCGTCGATTCATCTCCTCTCTTAGGTGCTTTTCTATCTCCCTTTGTCGCTCCCGTTCCTGTTCTAGTTGTTCCAAACGACCTTGGTGGACATGGACTAATCCCATAAGTTCAGTTGCGTGGGACTGTCCGTCCTTCTCCGAATCGCGCCCTTCTGAGGAATTCACCTTCGGAGTTTTGACTCCGGAGGTACCCTCTCTGTGTTGATCGTTGGTTCCCTGGTGGAGGGTTAGGTCCACGTCATTATTTCCGGTGTCCAGATTCTCTTGTTCGAAATCCGTCTCCACATGACCCTCCTCAGGGGATCTGCCCGCCATCACTGGTTGATCTCTCGGGTCCCCGGCAACGGCGCCAATGTTACGTAGGTAACCGGAGATTAATGGGCTGGATGGCGTTGGTTGGCCCAAGCGTATGAAGGAGGAGGCTTGCAAGTGGATCTACAACTTGGGGACCTCCGTCCGACTTGTGCGCATGAAAGAATGGGGGGTGGTACCTGCAAAGACACTCCAATGCCTAAGTCAGCAAGGGTGTGAGCAGGTCTAGAGAGTATTGGGACTTAGAGATACCTGAGGGGTGTCAGTGTATTTATAGTGGTGAGCCAATAACCACCGCTGAAGTAGTTCCGCCTTTCAAGGGGAATAACCGTCCTTTTATCTTAGGGAGGTTAAGATATGGCTCCTGGAAGTGGTTAGAGAGATTCTAGGGGCAGTTATCCTCTTGAGGGAGGGTTTGTCTGCCAGCTAATCCTCGTACCGACTTCTTTAGAGCAAGTCGTGAAGATAGCCGACTTCGAGGTATCTGGTCGGTGTGATGAAAGGCTCAACTCTTTTGGGTTGGGCCTTTTTCTTAGATCCTGGGCCTTAGTGTTGGGTCAGGGTATGAACAGTGAGTATAGGTCGGGTTGGTTCAAGTTTACCATTAAATTAGAATCGAACCAATTGAATTATAATTGATTCGATTTGGTTTAAATTTATGTTTTTCTGTGTATGTATTCAAATCAAACTAAACTGATTAAGAAATTGGGTATCCGATGAAATAGAAATTTATAAAAAAAATTGTTTTAAAAATTCTGTAAATACAATAAATATAATATGTAAAATCAATAGAAATAATTTAAACATGTTAAACACTAAATATATTAAAAACTAAACACATTAAAATCCAAATATATTAAACACTAAAGACATTAAAATCCAAACAAATTAAACACTAAACACATTAAAATTCAAATATATTAAACATCAAACACATTAAAAATTAAATACAATAATGCAATAGAGAAAAACTCAAAATCATTAAAAGGTGTATATATATTTTAATTTTTTTTTTATTTAATTAATACATAGTCGAATCTATAGATTGATTCGAATTCTGCACTCCTAAAACTATTATCCGAACCAATTATTAAAAGAAAATCATTAAGTTGGTTTGAGTTGAACCAATCACCCGTTACCCGTGTTTCACCCTGGATATACGAAACAATCTTCTATTTGTGCAAGGCTAGTATAAGTAAAGAATTTACGGGTCATCTCGCATCTATATTCTATTTTCCTTTAATATTTTTGTCATCCTATGTTGCATTGTTATGATTTATGGGCTGTAAAATAAAATAATAAAACTAATGGACCCATTACTTTTGCAAGTTATATAATTTCTCTAACAAAAAAACTAATATTTTTTATTACTTATGTTTTTTAAATATATAAAAAAAAAATCAATCAACTTTAAATAACTACAATTAATAATTAATAATTTTATATTTTTAAAAATAAAATTTGAATAGTCACTAATTAAAAAATTAAAAAAATCAAAATTATCAATTGATGACAAATTAGCTAATAGTTAACTAGTTGAATGTTGGTTATTTGGTGAAATTTTAAACAAATATATATTTATATTATAAGATTTCAAGAAATCCTACTATTCTCCAAGATATTTCGGTTTTGTTAGTAGAAAAACCTGTAAAACAGGAGGGGGAAAAAGGTGTGATCTTGATAAATCAATTAAACTCATGGTTCAAGGAAGTGTGGAAAGCTAGTTTATATATACGATGCAATTCAATTATTATTTGAATACTTTATTAATTGGATATATGTGTTTGTTCATCATTTTATATATATAGAAAACAAACAAAATTGTTGTTTTTGGTCATTGTATAAAATTAGCTACAAAGGGGGTATCGTGAGTATTGATTGAATGGCGATCCTTATGAAGAAGAAAGTAAGAAAGACAAACGAAAAGGCAAAAAAATTCGTTCTCTTTTTTTCTTTTTCTCTTCCTTTTACAGAGGACATTCGCTCTTAACTTTTGTAAAGGCGTTATGAGGCTATGAACTTGTGATGAACCTTCTTATATATGGACCTAAAGTTCCGAGGGGTCACATACACCATATGCATCCCCACAACTTTGCACCAAACTTTATGGAAAATAATACAACACTTTAGTTCATTCCTCTGCCACTTCCTACCACTTTCTTTGTCTCTCAATTCAACATCAATTTCACCTTCTACCTGAGGTCTATTTCTGGCCCAAAAAATATTAGGGATCGTTACAATTTATTGTTTTTTGTCATTATTTATTTATCAACTAGCTTCAATTCTTCAACTCCACTGTTGCAACATATTCTCATTTACCATACATGCGTTCTTGCATAATTTATCTAAATTCTCATTGTTCATCATCTATATAGATAGATAGGTTGCTTTCAATTCTTTTCTCTTTTTCTTTTCCGATCCACCGAATTAATATACATACATGTACAAGCGCATATAATTGTTGTTCTATGCACTTATATTTTCAACATTTTCATATAAAAAAAATATTAGAATAATGAAAGTCAGACCCAATAATGCCAAAAGGCCCACTAATAAAGGTGGACCTCAAGGTAAGACCGACTTCTTCTAAGAGGTTGGATATCGACTTCTCAAGAACAAAAGTCCTACTCGCTCAAAGCAGGTCAACTGCTCCCTAAAATATCTACGACATCTAGAAGGTGAATCCTAACAAACTCCCAAGATAAAGGAAACGCTTATCTATCAAAAAAGATAGAACTATTCTACCAAAGATGGTTATTTATTCTACTATATATATACTGGAACCCTCCAGATATAACTCACGTTCTACTCTACAAAAAAAATATGCCTAAAACCCTTGCTAACTTAAACATCAAAGTCTCTTGCAAGTACCAACCCCCACTTCCTCACGAGGAATTCGGACAGGTGACGCATCGGCACCAACAAGTCAGACGTTGTCACCCAAAGGGATCTAGACATCACGTTCAGGTCCAAATCAACGTTTCAAGTAATTCTCAAAACAATAATCTAATTCCAGAAATTAGTTTAAGAACTAAATGATAATTCATATTTATCAAAATTCAAGAGATTATATTCTTTAAAAATGTAAAGTTTCTAATATATCCTTTTCACGCCTAAAAATAAACATTTAGAATGTGAAATTTACTAGAATATATTGTATACCTTATTTGACTATTATATATTTAATTGAATAGGGGCCAGGCTTTGATATTATATCATATTTGACTATTTGAGTGAGCATAGCTTACAATAAAATTGAAAATTAGAAAACATGCGCATCTAGCTGATACAATGGAATACACTCAAGAAATACTACTACTTCTACGACTACGTACACGGTTCACAGTACACACAGTTCCTGTCAACTTTTTGGTGAAGGAATAAATTAAATCACGAGCTATGAATGAATAACACCATATGAATTTGCCTTTCCGGTATCGTCGCAAAATTTTGTATATATAGATAAGTCAAGTCTCAATCATAATGTGGTGCTTCATCTCTATCCTTTTCCTTCCTATAGTATATATTTGGGTTTTCACCTTTCATAATGTTAGTTTTTATACACATATATATTATGAGCTTGTTTGGGTGAACTTCTAAAAAAAGATTTTTTTTTGAGTTATTTTTTTTAAAAGATCTTATGAAAAAATAAAAATAATTTTATGTTTGGGTATCTTATGCAAAAAGATCTTTTTATTTATCAATTATGTTTGAATATAACAATATAAAAGTATTTTTTTGTTTATTTATTACACGAAAAACATATTTTTTTTAAGAGAAAAAGATCTTTTTTAAAAAAATGTAAATTACAGTTTCTCAAAAAAGATATTTTTTTTTTATTTTTCTAGTGCTTTTACTTTTACTATTAAAAATTTACCAAACACACTAAAAAATAAAAAAATATATTTTTTATTAAAAAAAATATTTTTTTATTAAAATAATGGCACCAAATAAGCACTATATATATTTTTTAAATGGACAAGCTTGTGAACTTAGCTTTCATCAGCTTGCTAAAGCATATTGCCCACTAGTTCTAAACATCTTCATGTGACAATGATAATCATTCTATATGTATTAAGAAAATCAATCACCAATCAATAATCATTATCTACAGAAATATGTATTTTGTTTATTTATAATTTTTTTATAAACTATAGTTATGATTAGCATTATTCTAAGTTTTATTATTTAATTTAGTTGAATTTTGTTTATAAAAAGACTTGAATGTAATTTTTTTTACTGAAAAGAAAAACAACCAAATAGTAAAGAAAAAGAAAAACAAAATTCTAAAGGACTAAGTCATCTTTGCCATGGTATCCACTACGGTGTTTGCATCTCTCATGATCAAGCGAAAATCAACACGCCACTTTTAAGCCATCGATAACTTTAAATACCAAAAGATCTACACAACTAGTATTGTCATGAGAATCGATAACAAGATTGTAAATCTCTAAATAATCTGTTTCACAAATCATATCTCTTTGTCCAAATTTTATACTAACAGAAATTCTCTCCTAATAACAAATAACTCTTTTTGAAAAATATTGCAACTCTCAATTTCTCAATCAACTACCTTGCCAATTTTTATTCTAGTCCCTGCTAATACAAAAGTATCCATAAAAAAAGAATCTAAGAACGAAATAAAATAGAAACTCGTTACAATTCAAAAACTTTTTTCTCCAAAGCTAAAGCAGTATATATAAACCACTTTAAAAGTGTCCAAAACTCCTAAATGTGTAACATTACTCAAAATATTATCAGTTTTTTTTTTAGATCATTCGTACACGCTCCATCTGTAAACAAGAGAACAAAGACTTCTCCTTTGTAATTTATCCTTCTTGATATATATCAAAGACAAATTACAAATTCCAAATTGTATCAAGTCACAACATACAATGCAATAACATCTCAAAGTACCAACTCTTAATTCACACAAATACAACCTCACATGCAAATTAAGGCCAACAACTCTTAAATCAACTCATATTAATAAAACAATATATACTATCATAAAAGGAAGTACCAACATCAGCGCACTCCAATAATCAAATCAAACGTGAAAAAAAACCAGTTTTTAACTAGTTACGTTAACCAACTTATTTATTGTAAAATACCTTTTCTTTTTATTTTAAAAAATCCAAGATATAAAATTTAAAATCTAGAATTAAAAAAAAAATATATAAACAGACCTGAACTGTATAAGGTTGGAGATATATACATATGTGATTTGATGAGAATCAATAGATGGGTTAGGAAAAGAACTTCACGCAAGGAATTAAGGTAAGGGAGTTGAAAGCAAGAATCTTCATCCACTGGCTTCCACCAATCGAAACTTTTGGCACTCAATCAGTTCATTCAGTTAAGATAAGGTTTGACCATTTGACCCATTAAACTTTATCAAAATTCGAATTCAAATTATTTTTCATTTTGTGAATTCTTAATATTCAATATAGTAATAACCAATTAAGGATTACTCATCAATTAATCAAGAGTTTAGCTCATTTTCTTTTATATCCTTAATATTGGAGATGATGGGCAGGCCAAATTAACATACAAGTACTATTGACGATGTGATATGTGATGTTCAGAATTCATATAATTGTGAAAACGAGTGGTCAATAACTAAAATCAAAAGAGAAAGGACGTTCAAAAAAACTAAAATTCCAGTATATAAAGTGCGGGTCTAAAAATAACGACAACAAAAAATAGAACCTAAGAAAGAGTAACCACCAATTTGGTCCATTATCCTTCTAAATAGCATGTGGAGTATTTAGAGGTCTAGTTAGAAATATAATTATTGAAAAGTATATAGAACCAAACTAAATTAATTTATAATTATATTTAATTAATTTTATTTGTTTTTAATTTATAATATTTGATATTAATTATTTCTCACCTCAAATTAAAATTCTGAATGATACGTTGGAGAAATAGGGGCAGGGATCATGGAACTTTCCAACAATCTCGATTATTAGTATATAAAAAAATTTATAAAATTTATAAAAGAACATCCATTTAGTATGAAAAAGAAACATTCTGATACTTAGTAGAAAAAACATCTTAATACCTAGTATAAGCACCATTCATATAGAGGTTTTAAATTACCTAAAAATATTTGGCTGATTTTTTGTTGGTATCCTTAGCATTGTTGTATAATTATTTGAGCTAGTTATTACTAATATATACAAATTTATCAAAATTTTGTTTAAAAAATATAATTATTTGAGTCAGTTACTACTAATATATACACCTTATCCATCAATGGCCATTGTGGATTCTATAAAATATAAATTCATATACTAATACACACAATGATTTATACTGTATTGTATTGTTTTTTTTTTTTTGAGAATTATTTCTTAATTTAATTAGAATTTGAAAATGTAGTTAAATATTTTTAGAAAACGACAAAAGTTTTATCAATGTGGGGTTAAAACTATGTTAAACTAGATCGACTAGGACTTTAGTCAAAAGAATTTGCATACATCTATATACAGTTTGAACTTTAAGAACTATAAATGAAATATATCTCTCTCGTATATGTAAGAATGTCTCATGTGTATTTGCAGTGGCGGAGCTTAGTTCAGACATGACCCCCAAATTTTTTATAAAAAATTTAATAGTACTTTTTTAAAAGGTAAAAAATAGTTCAATTGATTTAAATATTTTACTATGACTTAAAGTATCTAATAAGTTCAATAAACAATACTCTCTATATCTTTAAGTTTATATATGATAAAAAATAATAGAATATTCAATAAGTATTAATATTATTGTATTTGTATAAATTGATAAAAAAAAATTCAATAAATATTATAAATTTTAATATTTGTCCTTCTAACTTCTTCTTTACATATTTTACAGGATATATATTCAATTTTTATATAAAATAATAATGAAAAATCAAAGAATTGATACATTTTTTAAGAGGAAGGCTAATATTTCAGAAGGAGAACATATAACTTTTACAATATCAACACCTGTAGACAGTTCTTCTACTTTAATGAATCACGAAGAACGTGAGATATAACCTTCAAAAGTTCAAAAAGTTACATCTGATGACTTTAACCTTAACATTTTGGAATGAGATCTTGAAAAACGAATTTAAATTTGGCAATAACACCTAAGCCAGAGAAATGAGATTAGACGAGCTTATCTTAAATAGAGTCTATATCAAAAATATTTTGATAATTATTTTTTATCTGACTCCCCAAAATTTTGTTTCAAGTTCCGCCACTGTGTATTTGATTATGTTTTTAAGTACAACTAGAATATTTTGAAGTGATTTATAATACATTGACACATGTATATTTTGAAGGGAGTAAAATCTCACACCTATAATTTTCCTAATTTTATCTATTATCGTGGCATAAATCTAAGTTTCTTATTAAAGAATCAAAATTGAAATTTGAAAATACCATTCATCAATCTCCAAGTTTTAGAGTATACCCTACCCTACTCTATCCGTACCTCCTAATATATTATATAATATATATGTAAAAGTTATGTATGTAATGAAGAAAGTGAGTATTGAATTCACAATCTTTTTCTTATAAAAACTTGAAATAACTACTAAACTAATTGATGATCATATTATTTGTAATTTTATGTTAGATTTCTTTAAGATTATATAAGATTAAGATGGAGAGATTCTCAACCTGCAGATAAAATAAAATAAAAATAAAAAAAAATTTAATTTGTAGATAAGATTAAGGTAGAGTTCAAACCCTACTCTGTTCAATCCATTACCAACTTTGCATATAAGAATCTGCATTAAATCGTTATTGTACATATTCACCTACATTAATTGTCACATGCATTGTGCATATCAAAATGATAAATGAGTGAGTAGTACTATGTATTAGCGATTATATATTATGGAGCTGGAAATGGCAAAATGTTCTTTCTAAAGAAATGAATCGCATGTTAGTAATTTACCTTATCCTTTCAATTATCGTTATTTTATGAACCTAGTTGGTCAGCATGACGTCATACATTACGTTTCTTATGAAGAAGGACATGTTTTGGTGGAACAGATAAAAAATTATAAAATAAAAAGTATAATGTCCCCGAATTTATAAAACTCACTATTTAGAACGTTCAAAAAACAAAATGGATAAATAAATAAAATATAAAGTTAAAGAACAATTAAAGGATGAGAATGCAAGCGAGTTAGGTCACTGAATCCTAAAAGAGTAGAAAGAATCACGTGGCGAACTTGATGTCAGAGACAAAAACCTTAAACTTATTTGAGATTGTATCGAATTCGTAACTATTTATATACTAGACAAGAAAAATTTTGTATCTAATTATTCCTAACTATACTTTATATACTAGACAAGAAATTTTCTTTTAAAGATTTTTAACCCCTGTATCCTACAATTGGTTCAATGTAAGATTTTGTTTAATTTAAAATAAGATCACCAATAAAAACCAAAAAACAGTTTTTTCTATACCTTATTATCGACAACAGTAATTAATTTTAGGTGAAAATTCACATGTAGTTATCTTTATATAAAGTTGTTAATTGAGTATTGTTAGATAATTTAACATATTTGACTAAATTATTATCTAACATTTCTCAACTAACAATTTCTCATAAAAATAATTACATATAAGCTTTTACTTTAATTTTATCACTATTTTTTATCTTTAGTTAAGTTATACAATTGACTACATAATATTTTCATTTGCAAGAGTGAAAAAATAAAATATTTTAGATTTACACCTTATATATAGTATTAATTAAAAGTTTAATTATTCTGTTGATCCTTATAGTTTTACTAAATTTTCAATTAGATTTCTATATTTTTCTTTTTAATTGAATCTCTACACTACTTTTAATTTTATAATTAGTTTCTTTCTAGTGTAAAAAATATTAGAGTTAACTGAATATTTTTCTGCAAGTTGAAAGTATCTATAATTAAGAACCTAATTAGATCTTTGATCACATATTTTTAAAAAAAATATATTCTGTTAATTTTAATATTTTTTACAAAAAAATGACC
>NC_029787.2:133543276-133544506 GCF_000816755.2 Arachis ipaensis | reverse complement strand
ATTATAAAATTAAAATCTAAGAACCTAATTACAAATTTGATAAAACTATAAGCATCAACAAAATAATTAAACTTTAATTAAAATATGTATATAAACCACATAAAAGAAATAAAATACAACCTTTCATTATATTTTTAAAATTTAATTATATCTATGCTACATACTTATTTTTCTATGGAATATTTCCATTATTAAATCATGTATGTCAAGCATGAGAATCATTTCTCTTTTTTTGTTTTACAAATTAAAAGTGATTCTGAGTTTACAAAAATGTTAGGTGAGTAACTAAGTTTAAAACTAAAAATATATTTGCGTCCCACTTCTCTATCCTTTAACGATCATCGCTTTTTCTTTTTCTTTTTTTAACATTGTTGTCATCATCACTGCTGTTGTCATTGTTGTTGTCTCCATTACTCTTTTTTTCTTCTTTTTTTTTTCTTCTTCTTGATGTTATTATTGTTGCTTTATTTCTTCTCCTCTTTTTTTCCTCCTCATCCTCTCTTATTATCATTATCATCGTCCTCTTCGTCATCATCTTCTTCTTCTCTTATAAATGTTCAGAAAATTAGAACAAAAAAATTTCGATACACAATACATAAATTTTGACATTCAACTAATGAAATACGCATAACACATAAATTTTTGTGAACAACACAAAAATTTTGTCATATAACATAGAATTTTTTATGTGTAGCATAAAAAATTTTGAAAAACTATATACTTAAAATATTAACTCATCTAACTAACAAAATACGTATATTTATAGTATAAATTTATACTATATACAAAAACTTCTGTACTATGTACAAAAATATATGTACTATATATCAATAAATTTGTGTTATGTATAAAATTTTGTATATTATATTTTGAAAATTTGTGTACTATAAAAATACAAAAAAATATATACACATCTTTTTTAACCGAACTTTATACTCATTTAATTAAACTTAGATAAAAAAGACTTATGTACATGATATCAAAAAAAAAATATTGTCAATTGTCATATGTCCAAATGTAATAAGAAAATCACATGTGACTAACCATTAGTATTTATATGGCCAACTTTTTCCCTCTTGTAAAACATTTTCGATCCGTTCGGTTTATGCTTGTTTTTCTTTTCCCCACTTAGCTTCTGCATATTACCATTTCATGTACATAAGCCCAAATCCATGCATAGGAAGTACGAACATCCACGGAACCAAAAAATTTTGATAGCGGAATATTAAT
>NC_029787.2:133540403-133543164 GCF_000816755.2 Arachis ipaensis | reverse complement strand
AATGCAAACAATCTGAATATCCTTCACTCCTTCATTTTCTTCGCTGCTTTTTTTTAATTCCAATACTAACCATATTTTATCTTTGATCATGAATTGATAATTTAAAAGCATACTCCAATTTAGTTAGCATTATTTTGATCGTTATGAAAAAAAATTAGTGTTGATAAGAACCGTTAAAAGATATTAATGATTGAAAAACAGAGAAAAGTAGTTTAATATCATAATTATATATATATTAACGACATATAATAAAAAAATTTGTCAAATGAACAAAATTTTTTGGGTGACTTGAAAATAAACGTATACACAAAGTAAAATTTAAATTCTAACACTTATTTAAACGAACTAGTAAATTAATTATTAAATAAATCCAATTTAATTATTTTCTTTCAGTATTAATTTTCTTTTATGAATATATAATTTTCCTATACACGGAAAATTTCTTGCCTTCTTTTTTTCGCCTTACTTACATGCATTAAATTTGTGGTCAATTTTGACAGCAAGAAGATATTTGTACAAATAATGTTATCGGGTGAGAAGGGGGAAAATATAAACATGCATGATATATATAGAGAGAGACACACACTTGCGTATAACATATGCTAATTACAAATAGTACCACCATATATAGTATATGACGATACGCACAGGAGAAAACGAGTAAGAAAACAAAAGATGGGAAGGGTAATATATGATGTACTAAGAGGTAATTTTAGTGGTTAGCTGTCATATATGTTGAGTTTTACGAAATAAGCAATGCGACAAATGGACGTATAGACAAGTATAGCTTCCCATAAATACAGACAGTCAGATATTACATATTCTTTACAATTATATTATGGTACGTACCCTTTAAAAACGAGTTTCCGTGCTTTAATTTGTTTGCCATGCAGAACAAAGGTATATCTTATTCTTCATGTGCATTTGTTCTTCAAGGTGCTGCTTCGTGTTTTGCAGTTTTGTTTGCACTCTCATCTTGCTTCCCTTTCTTGGATTGGTCAAGCAGTTATTATTTTTTATTATAATAATAAGAAAAGTCACGTATAATGGATACTTAGGTAAAATACATTTATGAATAAATATAATAAATTAATTTTTAATTAGTTAACATTAATAGGTCTTTTTATTATAACTTTTTTATAATTCAATTTTTTTGAGAGTTTAGAATTAGAATTATATATAGATAAAGTTATAACTAGAGCTACAAGCTATGATGTACGGACACTAACACAGACACGGGACACGACACGGAACACGCCGACACACAAATTTTAAAATCTTACATGACACGGTGACAGTATACATATAATATATAAAGTATTTTTTAGATAAACCGTAATGATATTTTAATATTTTATTGATATTAAAATATAAATTAATTTTTTAAATTATTTTTAATACCTTATTTTAATTATATCAAGTATTTAAAATATTTTTTGTTTTAATAAATAATAATATATACTATAGCTAAATTTATTTTAAGAATATATATTAAGAATAAGACCGGACACGCTGACACGTGATGGTATTTAGGTGTGTCCAAGTGTGTCCGGAGAAGAATTTTTTATTTTTTATTGAGACACGGTTTGGACACAGCGTGTCTGTCGTGTTCGAAATGTGTCCGACACGCAGACACGACAACTCAGCAAAGTGTCCGTGCTTCGTAGGCTACAATAAATTGTATGTGAAGATAAGATTTTTTTATTATAATAAATATGATTAATTTTGTGAATTAAAATAGAGATTAATTTTTTCAACAAAAAATTTGTTTGGATGCTATTTTTAAAAAATATATTTTTTAATGATTTTTTTAAAAAGATCTTTTACAAAAATAAAAGTGATTTTATGTTTGGATATTTCATGTAAAAAGATTTTTTTGTCTATCAATTATGTTTGGGTAAAATAAGATAAAAGTATTTTTTTGTTCATTTATAATGTAAAAAATATCTTTTTCTAAAAAAGTCAATTAAAACTAATCTTTAACGACCCTCAAACAAGCACACAAAAAAAACTTTTTTTATTACTACTAGAAAAAGAATATTTTTTATAACTTGAGTTTGTTTTCTTTAACTGAATATATATCTTTAGAAAAACTAACACAAGTTCAACTATACAAATTGTTTTCAATAACTATGCAAATGTGATCGGTCACTAATGGATAATAATGTAAAACAAATTTATCAGTTATCACGACAAAAGGTGATACCTTCTTTGGTTACCAATATATTATCGATAATAATGTAAAATAAATTTATATTTTTAAATTAATATTATATGAATTTTTTTATTGGTATAAAAATGAAAAATTTAAACTTTAGACTTTACGTATAATATAATAATAAATTTCTCATCAAATATATTAATTTTTATTTTTACATATACCAATTTTAATATATAATATATGGCAATCTACTTTTATTAGTTGCGTATTTTAAAATATAATTTCATTTAATGTATTCATTCATTATATCCATAATTATCTTTTTTTTTTAATTTTTGACCCAGAATTCATCTTAATTCAGACATATGCACAAAAAGATACATATTTTATTTCTAGATGGAATTATCTTTCTTCAAATTAAATGTAAAATTTTAAATTCCTTTTCGAGAAAGTAAGGGGAAAAAAAAATTCTAATTTAAGATATTTCATTTGTTTTTTTTTGTTATTAAAAACTTAAAACGATGAGGATTAGTTTGGTTCTAGAGTGTAACCTCCATCTATAAATACATGCGCACCCTTCATATCGTTCTGCTACATGTG